>NC_056749.1:689592181-689649681 GCF_019279795.1 Protopterus annectens | reverse complement strand
AATTCAAAGTAGACAAAATAAATTATATAGAAAAGAATAAAAATTGCTTATTTTTTGTTCCAAAGGCAATATCTTCCAAAATAATGCAATAATAATGGCTTTAATCCAAGAACAATTCCAGTGTTTAAACCCAAGGGTACATAGACAAGTGAGTACTAGAATTTGAAATGAAGTATTGTAGCTTTGTACTGTCAGATAGTATTGTGAAATTTTAAGAACAACTGGATAGACTTGAATACATTTATTCTGACTGTCCTACACCATTTATTTATCTATATATCTATGTCAAGGAAGAAAGCTGGTAGTGAAGATTTAATAAAAAACATGTGCTCCATTGGTATTTTGGGCAAAAAAATATTTCAGCTTCACTAAAGAATACTTAAAAAAACAACTAAAGCACATGACATGCTTCACTGAAGTTATTTGTGACATTTTTCTTGAAAGCTATACACTTCCTAACTTCTGTAATGATTTGCTCTATGTATCCTTGTTTTATATTTGATTATGTGCAATTTTTGAAGTTAAAAGCAGCAAGCATCAAAGCTTAACAAAATTAGCACATTGAAGATGTGTAACAGACAAAATAGTATACACATGAGTGCAGTCACACACACACTCACACACACACACACACACACACACACACACACACACACACACACACACACACACACACACACACACACACACACACACACACACACACACACACACACACACACACACACACACACACACACACACACACACACACACACACACACACACACATAGTACTACAGTTGTACAAGGCTTAACATGTACACCACACATTGCAGAGCTTACATTTTAAGGTACTGTTTGATATATTAACATACATCTGTGCATACTGTAAAATGGCATAAAAATCAACATATAAAGTTTATGTATCTGTTTTCATTTATGATTTGTTAACTTAGTAGGTGACCTGGCCTTGAGACCCTTTTCAACCACAACTACAACTGCAAGGAGGAATTGTATAAATGAAAATTATTACATATGCAAGAAAGAACATATGACTTTAGCATAGCAAAAGAAATTTGTAAATTGTAAGTCATCTGTGCATATTACACTTAGTAGGCAAATGAAGGAGGACAGTATCAAATCCTGTACCCTGCGGATAGAAAGCAGCTCTTTAATAGATCAGAGCTTTAGTCTTTTGTGTTAATTACCACTGTTTATGCATTATTTGTGTGATTTGTGTTACATCAAGATGGACATTGCTGCCAGCTAACTTAATTAGGCGTTGGTAGGATTTGGTGTGGGGAAGAATTGATAGTTATTACCGGGAGATTTCTCATGGTGTTGTCAAGGGTTTCAACTTTCAGACCACCTGGGAGGTTAGTGGAATATCCTTATTATGGTGCGGATGTCTTTGTCAGTGAATTGTTGCAGTTATCCAATTCCTTTCACTCAGCAGGAGGGATAGATACGTTATGCCTATTTCTCTTCTATTCATATCTTATTAGACAGCAAGTTATAATATCAGGAGATAATATCTGAAATTAAGATTCATCTTGGAACTTGCATGGCAATCAGGTGATGGCAAAAAAGAAAGCTGCTTGCATTTACTTTATAATAGGAGGGATAATGTGTGTTTACTATACAAGACATGTGCACGTCACAATTTGGCTAAAAAGAAAAATGAGTACCGTTTATATTTGCTTTAATGATTTCAACAGTAGTTGCGAAGTATATAGTTTAATTTAAAAAATCCTTTAAAAGTATCACATGTTGTAGAAGATATTGAAGGGAGACATGTCATTATGAATGTGAAAGTCCACTTTTAAACTATAATCTCATTGCAGTCTCAGTTTATGCCCTTCACAATAACAGGCTGAGATTCTTCAGGCAGTTATTATTTGCTTACATTACTGATAATGAGAGTGGCATATGATGTTGTACTTACCATTTAATAATCAGGGATCTCCTTCATTCCATAACAAATCTGATTCACATTTATTACTTGATTTAATGAAAGCACATGATATTTTTGATCCTTCTTGTGCCTTGCATCCAACAGGCAAATGCTTCATTCTCATCATTATATAAAATCTAGTCAATACTAAACTTTTACTTGCTTTCCAAACCCCTGTGAAAATGTAATATTAAATAATAAGGGTATTAAGATCCCTTTCTGAGCTTTCATTCATACACCAAAAGTATAATCTTCAACTTTAGCAGTGTCATCTGCAAAGTGAAGATCAAATCCACAATTATGTAAAGAAAATGATACGTAAGAACAGATTATAATGCAAATGTATTATCAGTTTCAGGAAAATGAAGATAACTGCATTTCATTTAACATTAGGTGGGAAGCTTTTAATACTATAGTAATTTTTATAAGCAAATGGTTGTGTTTTAAAACTGAAGGCAAAAAACTTGTCTATCAAGTTCGACATTTCATACCTCAATGGTAATCCTCAGTGCTCCTTTGATTCTGAAAAACAGATTTCTTAAATAATGGTACATCATGAACTAAAATATTACAAGCATCTGATCAGTTTCTACTGAGGTAAAAATGGGTGCAAAATATTCACTGCTGACAGCAATTCTTTAAATCTTTTGGCCAGCCTGTTTAAATAGAACCATAGTTCAAATAATATTGTTTTATTCAAATATTCTGTTTATATATATATATATATATATATATATATATATATATATATATATATATATATATATATATATATATATATATATATACATATATATTTTTAGTCCCTGAACACTCATTTCACTGAATTTCAATTCATCCTCAAAAAAATCGCTAAAAGCTCAAATCATTGAAAACTCATTTCACTGAATGTAAGTACTGTTGGGCAAATAAAATGTATATGCCCTTTTCCCCACTGTAGTGCAATCATGGAGTTAGTATATATAGTTGGGGTGGGGTGGGAGGCACAGCTCCCCCCCCACTTACGTAGCTTTTATATTTATGAATCTCGTTTCACTGAAAGCTAACAATATAAAACTAAAAGTAGGTGGGGGGCTACGACCCCCCCCCCACAACCCCCAAACTGCCACAGAAGGATAAAGACATGACAACAACCCAGGTGACCAAACTTCAATAATGGCTCTATTTCCTGTTAAAGCTGACAGGGTTAGAAAAGGCATGACAAGGCAGACTCTGATCACCTTTCCTGGGGGGGTGGGGGTTGTGGGTAAGCATGTAGGCAGGGCAGACTGCATTCTGGATCAGGTCGTAGAAAGCAACAATAGCAGAAACTGGGATGGACTTTGTGCAGGTTAAAGGATGGACCTTTCCATAGGCCCTGGGTTGGGCCTCTTCTCATAATCAGATTTTGTAGCAGTTACAGTATTCTTAATGTGGGTCAGGCCATGAACTGAGTCAGGCTAAACCACTATGATCAGCAATGGTGGCTGTCCATGTCAACTTAGTTCTCTGATAAATTATTTGCAGTTCTAAAAGGAGGTTTGCCCTCATGTCCTGACAGGGTTATAAAAATACTAGGTAAACTTGCATACAGTATGGACTTGAAGAGAGGGGATGGCTTCCTCCACTACTACAACAGTTAATAAGAAAAACATAATTTACTGAAAAAAGAGGTAAATAAAGTAGTGATGGAAGGGGCAGAAACTAAACAAGAAGAAGAAAAGATAAATAAGCTCCCATGCCAAAAGAAAACAAAAAGATAGTCACACTAACCTAGAAGTCAAACTACAGCCACACACACACACACACACACACACACACACACGCACACGCACACGCACACACACACACACACACACACACACACACACACACATACACAAACCAAGGCAGTCCAAATTCACTGTTATTTCTGGAACTTAAAGATGAAGTATACAAAGATAAAACACTGTATAAATACAAATGCATATTAAACAGCCATAAAACACACAAAAATTATCTCAAAATCCCAATGAAAGGACTTTTATTTCCCTTTGCTGATATAATCAGAAAGAGAAGAAAATACATCATGTAGCAATAATTAATAACTTAAGCAGCATTTTTCTTGCCTTCTTTCTGTCATCTTTAACCTGGCACAGCAGAATTTGTTTGTGCAGTCTCTTTGTCTTTTCCAGGATATGATAACTAGACAAAGAAATCTGCAATGGAAAATCTGATTTTTTTAGCTGGGTTATACTTTAACTGCCATGGTGTGAGGCTGGAAACACACAATGCCAAGGAATGTCCTGGAAGGCAAAACAAGTCAGGCCCAGGATTAATGCATGGACACTCACTCACAAATTGTCAATATTTGCCTTAAATGAAGAGAAGGTATTACTCTAACATGAAATGGAGAGTTATTCAGAAATGGGTAAGGTTCAGATTAATACATCTGTTCTTCACATGCTTTATTTGTGAATGAGTATTCAAGTTTTTACTTTAAATATTTATGTAGTTGTTTGTTTTGTGAAGGTGCAGGAGATCAAAGAGGGCTGGATCTTTAACAACAAAGACTGTTAGATTTAAATCACTTACAGGACTCCATAAGAGAAAGAATATAGGGAGAGAACTTTAAATCTGTCTTTCCAGTTCAACATCTTTACTCCAATATTTGCTTAGTTAGGAATCTCTGGGATCTTTCAGTTTGACTGATGTGTTTGGGTCAATAAATATTAAAAGTGTCTGATCAGGGCATCGTATCTTTAATGTTCAATGTAGGCTATTGCAAACATAGAGGCTAAATTATAGGCCAATCAAAAGTTTACAACTATTTAAGGATGAATCACATACTCTTTCATCAAACATTTATCCAGGGGTGTTTTAAATAATGCCAAGCTCTCAGCTTGCCTTATAGTAGTTGACAAACGTGTTTGACAGTCTATAGCTCTTCAATGAAATAAAGAATTCCTTAAGTATGTTTGTAATGAGGACATGGGTATCAAGAGGGTTATTACTTGCATCCGAGGGATGTTGTACAAATTATTTTTATAATATCTAATGATTAATATAAGGTCTCCCTTAATAGCCTATACCATACAGAGAAATTAGAAAGTTGTTACGTCTTTCACTATAAGGAAATTGCTTGCCTTTGATATCTTTTTGGTATAAGTTTTTCAAGCTGTTGCAAACTTTCTTAGCTGTGATAGGTTATACACCCAAAAAGGAAGTATAATATTGTATAAATGGCTTGACAACCAACTTGTAAAGAGGAACCAATACTCTCACAGCCCTACTTGAAATGTATATGAGAATATCCTTCATTGCATCATAAGATTGCCTAAATACAATTCTCAAATGTACATTGAAGTTAAATCCAGAGTCTACTATTACCCTGTTGTCTCTACTACAATTTTCAGCCAACAAAATACAATTATTCAGTGCCTTAGTTTATCCAGGCTATTTAATCCGTGTTGTAGAACCATACATTTTTTAGCATTGAATGCCATCATTACTGACATCTCATACAAATCAGCTATACCACTTTATATTGGTAACTCCACTCCCCAATTTTAGAATCATCAGCAGATGTACTAAGCCAAATATTTCCCAAGTAAGACATTTGGAAATGAATCAATAAAGGACCCAACACTGGACCCTGGAGGACACTCACCATAACCTCCATCAAATCAAATAGAAATTTTATGATTCTTACATTCCAAATTTTACCATCCAACCAAATAGTAGTTAATAATGTAACTATTCATTTTCATGGATAACATTGTCTCTATTATCTTATTATGTGGCATAGTACCAAAATCTTTTTTTTTAAATATAGATAAATGACATACATTGCCAATCCTGTATATCATGTATTTCCAATATTTAGCTAAAAACTGACAGGATAAGTTAAGTATCCATCCATCCATCCATCCATTCAAATTCCTCTGAAAAAAAAAAATCTGTGTTGAAAAATATCTAAACATGATTTAACCACTGTTGGCAGTAGTTTACATATTGGCTTCTCAAAGCATATTCCTAAAATTTGTCTTAAACTTATTGTAAGTTTCTACAGAAGAAGCATTTCTACACTTCCACAATTGCCCCTTTTTATATGTTTGGTTCAAAACTATTTCTCAATGTTTATTTGAAGAGGCTAGATGGACATGGTAACAAATATTCTGCAATATTGCTTCAAAACACTTGTTTAATCCATCAGAACCAGCAGCCGAGTTAGTTTTATATGCTATTAGGAGAAACTTTGGCTATTCCTCATTATTTCTTGCAACATTTTCTCAGTCTTCCTAAATGTGGTAGATGAGCAGCCAAAAAAGATAGTCACAAATTTTCGTATTAATGAAGTCAGTGCTCCTTGATGGCTTTCAGGCCTGAACACTTGACCACTAAACTTATGAACTTACAGATTTATTCTGAATGTTGCCTACTTTAAGAGTGATATTTGTTGTTTTATCATTTCCATAGTATCACAGACATTTTAATACCTGTTTACAATTACTTCTAGTATGCCCAGCTAATTTAACCTCGTAATTTTGCTTAACCCAATGTATCTCTTTCATGTAGGTGATTTTGATCTTTTCATAAACAGATTTATTTCATTCACTGAGGAATATCTTAGGTGACCTGCAATAAGGTTTCTTTTCAAATTTTAGATGTGCTAGCCTTTTTGATCACATTGCTGGACATCACCCACTTTTTCTTCAAGCATATTCAACCAAATGATGCTAATAAGTTTATTAATTAAGTTAATCTACCCTCTACACTTTATCTATAGTGCTAATAGGAGCTGACACTAATACAACTTATGATAAAGTTACAGAAAGATATAAAAATCTGAACTTATATGCAACTGACTATGGACATTTCAGAAGTAAATTCATCACTGCATATATAGTGTTTAATAATGAGTTACTTACTTTAGGCTTCTTTTGGCCTACACGTATGTTCTAGCAATAATACTCAAACACAGAAGTTCTCATTTTTCTCTTTGCATAACAGAATTAAATAAAGAAGTTTTTACAATCCCTGACATGTGGAATAAGTTACCCAATACTATTTGCATGTCTGTTTCTTTAGATTCCTTTAAGAAATACTTGGATAAGGTAGGTAGAAGATTCTCCCTTCCTTATGTCCATATTTGATGGAGTCAGTGTTCCCTGATGGCTTTCAGGCCTGAACACTGGACCACAAATTTATGAACTTCCAGATTCACTCTGCAAACACTTCAAAAATTAATAGACACGACTTACCGCATAGAGATGAACTAACTTCACTTGAAAACTCACAATAAAATATAATTAAATGGGAGTAAAACATCAAGTATTTTACAACAGACTAATGCAAAAGAAAGAGCATTGAAAGCTGGCATGAGAAAATAACCACCTTTATAGAAATAACAGATATGAGTACTCAAATATTGTATGTCTAATGGCAAAACAGGCACTCTGCAATTTAAAAATAATAATAAGAGACTGATAAACTGTCAAGAATGTAAATTTCACAGTCTACAGATACACCTTAGGATATCAATATCACTGCATAAAAGTAATTGTCAAACAGCTGTCATTTAACAGTGATACTATCACTTATGAATAATCTGCAAACTAATCACAAGTAATAAACAAAAATAAAAATAGTCAGTTGAGTGACAGTAAAGATACTGTAGTAAGACAGTCGCAGTTTAAAATAACAAGACCCTTTGAACATTCTTAAACAAGTATGAAAGGTTTAAATTATTCTATATATAAAATTTCAGGACACTTTAAAAGATCTGGTGACAATATGTGGGGTAACATGGAAGAGTTATATGCAGCAGAACCAAATAAACTAATTTAGCTGCACAGTATATAACCAAATAATGAAGTTTTGTGTAGTCCTAAACATAGGTGCCAGAAGCTGTTGAAGACTGGGGGGGTGGAGGGTGAGACGGGCACTTTGCGATCTAAAAAGGGCAATTGTTTTTAACTACTTACTACCACAACATAGGGTCACTTGGAGGATAGTTTAAGCTTAGCCAGTTCCCTTTTGGTGCTTGACTTAACATTTTCGGATTGGTCTTACCTGTCCCATGGCTGATAATTGTATATTAGCCCTAGTGAGAATAACTGATCATACCATAGATAATTTGAGGGGACCCATGTAAGGGATGCAGCATTTAGGAACTGCCTGTATCCATCAGTGGCATGAGGGGCAATCCTGGAGTACATTTTCTATTACCCATCCTTAGATCCAAGTTGCATTTAAATATGGACGGATGTGCTTTGTTTTGTTTTTTATGGTTAGTCTGTTCTAGAACAGTGGTAGCCTCTGTGATATATATCCATATCTCCACAACATTCAGTTTAGATAACTGGACCGAGTATTTCTGATGCCATTTGACTTGCTGATGTTCAGTAGGTCCATCTGTATTAGGTCAGAGGATGCCTTGTATGCCAGGCATGTCACCTCTAAGCACTCTGTAGGATACTGAGTATAGGAATAAATCTTTGAAGTGGTCCATGCAAGACCTATTGTTTAGGACTTGTATCCTTTTAGTAAAGTATCTCTGAAGGCATTCCAATTGTTTCATGGGGCTGGACATTTACATGCCAGTGTTGGCATTTTACAAAATTATTGACCAAATGAGAGCTTTGTAAAGGGGGACCACAACATCCCTAAATCTAGTCACAAGTTGTTTATAAGCTATGCAATATAGAAAAGCTTTCTTACAACTCTGGGCACATGTTGGTCAAAAGTTAGGCCACTGTACACACAAGTTCCCAAATGCCAAACAACTGGGTCAGTTCTCAGAGGGCATTGTCATGATTTTGACAACAGTTATTATTTGGGACAAACCTTCCTGCATGACAGTTAAGCCATTTGGGTATTCAATAACTGCTCCTAGCTTGCAGTCATCCCAGACTTAGCTGGCCAAAGCCCTTTGGCATTTACTTTTACTTTTGAGATGTATATGCCAAACAGAATAAGTCTCAGCACCGTACACTGGGGGACTCCATTGGTGACTGGTCTGTTTCCCCTATTTTGATCGCCTGCATCCTGTGAGCAAGATGGCAATCCAGCTAATGATGCAGGTGTTTGCTCCTACATGATTCATCTTTTGTACTACACCTGAGTAGGGGATTGTGTCAAAAGGCTTGGCCAGGTCAAGGTAATGTGGTGTTAACCGTCATCCATTGATTTGGTAACAAGAGTAAAGCTTAAAATTTGCCCATGATTATGAGCCTTTCACACTTTCCTCTGGGCTATTTTCAAACACATTTTTATGGCCATGCATACATATATGCATTCTTTGATTCACCTTCCTGATTGCAGTAAATTATATTCCTTGTATAATACAGCACCAATTGTTTCACACAAGGTACCTTCCTAATCGAGACCAAAAACTAGACCTTCAGACAATGGACCCAGCACACTAAACAATCAAGACTCAAGTTTACAAAACTAAGATTACCATTACTAACTAGCAGTTCAGGGCAGCTTGGCTGTCCTGCTAGTACCTGGACAGTAACTACTAAACAAATTCTCCCAACAATGTGCTTTAAATTTGTAGTTTTGAACAGTCTTCTAATAAGCAATGAAACAAAATGTATGAACCAATAATGACAAAACTATCCACTTCAGAAAATTTCAACCATAAAAGGCCACTCAAATGTCTATCATTACAATCCACCAATATCAGTAAATATACAACATCTCTGCAGAAGTAAGTCATCTAAATAATTCCACATTAAAGGGATTTCTAACTAATAAACAGGTTGCTGTTAGGAAACACTGGGAGTAGAACCCATAGATTTCTGTATCTAAAGTAAGGGAACTACCTGTTGTGCTACTAACAATGCAAACTAACTTAGAATAAGCAGTACTAAACTTCTCTTCCCCTGAAGCTTACAGCTCCAAGAAAAAAATGAATTATTTAACATTTGTTTACCAGGAAAGTCTGACGTGGAACAAAGCCAATTTTCAGCAGAGGCTCAGGGAGAAATGCTCCATATGCATGTCTTTGTAACATGGAAGGAAAGCCACACAAACACAATGAGGATATACAGATTCTGCACAGAAGGCACCCCAGCCAAGAATCAAACCAGAGAACCTCTTGTTGTGAGGCAACAACAGTACCACTGCACCATCCACTTGACACAACTAAATCTCACAATAGAAGAAATCTGGAAAAAGGAAAAATTTATTTGGGAGTGCAAAGGGCCAAAACCAGGGACACATTTTAAATATTGCTTGTATAATCTCAGAAAGTTGCTGAAATAGTGGTTTGTGTTACCAAAAAAGATAGGAAGACTGAAACGTAAAGGGCTACCATTATTTAGTGAATTGACGCAAAACCACACATTTTAAGAGGAACAGACCAATGTATGTATATACACAGTTTTTTATGTGTAATTATTCTGAACTACTCTGTTATTGCTTACATTTTTGCATTTTATGTTTGTGAAATGTTTTTTATTTCACCAGGGCTGAGCCTGAAATTGGTCAAAGCTGATCAGTGCATTACCACAGTAAACAAGATATATAAATAAAAGACATCCAACTATGTGGATTATTCTCCTTAATGTAGTGTGGGTTAGGAATACCCGACTGGGGGCATTACAGCAATGCTTTTGCCTTAGCAAACCTGTTCGTGGTAGTCATGGATGTGCCACCTGTTTGGGCTTAAGTGGAAGCTGCAGTTGTGGGTGCAGGTAACCCGTGGGGGCTCTAGGTTGGTTTGGATTGTCCCTTCATAAGCTCGTTAGATAGTAGCAGACTATAATGCACGGACATTGCTCTTTGAAACAGCTGTATAAAGTGATCACCATCGATTGTGTTGGATTCAGCCTTACCATAATGGGACTGACCCTTCCTGTAAGTGTGCCCACTTCTTCAGGGATACAAGCTAGTCTCATGAAGGAACTGGGGCTTAGGAGATCTGTGTGAAATAACTAATGGAGAGCATACCTTTGCCTCATTTCAGGACTTGTAATGGAAATGCTCAGTAGATAATAAAAGTTACTGGAAATATCTGAGGGGCAGGTGTGTGGTCTATAGTTCCAAGCTTGAGAAACATGTGTACAGCCCTTTTCTTCCTATATGAGTTGATTTTAGGTTAGAGGTTTTGCTGTAAAGCATGAGAGAATGAAAGAGGTTGAAACCTCTACACTGTATAGATGGATGAAAAAGGTAATGTCAGAAACACCAGCTAAGGTTTCAGGAGACAGTCAGGCGGGTATAGGGACTTCCAGAAGGGACAGAATTTATACCTCAGAAGAATATCATTTTGCAGTTTAGAAAATTTCCATCTCTCTGTTTATGTAAAAGCTCTGTTTTTTTTTCTTTTTCCGTGGTTACAGGACTATATCAGATAATACAAACGCTTGTATAGCTGTTTGATTTGGACATACTTTCCTGTGCAGTGCTCTCTAAATAGATATCCTCCATACAATCTTCTTGTACTGGCCACCATAACAGAACAGTTATATGTGTCATGCAAGGACACCATTCTCATATTATAGAAATACTGTCACAATGTACATCCAAACAAGAGATGTTATGGCACACAACTAAAGAACAATACAGTATAACGAAAAACAGTGCTTGTAATACAACTACATACAAATTCTTGTAGAGCTTAGAAGGATTTGCTTATCATGCAACATGCCCTTTATTTATTAGAAAAGGTTAAACTACTGTTTGAGTATGTTGAAATCTGTTTACAATAGCACACACACAATATAATATACAGGGATATTTTTATGACAGTAGATTCCTTCCAAAGCATTTTCAAGCTTACCATATATTAACTGGTCTGTGAAAAGCAGTGAACTCTTTTCCATTACTATATTTCGCTGTTCTAGAAGTTAGAAATATAAATAAACTCTATCCTGTTGTGGTTTTCAATTATAATTGGTTTAGCTGTTACTCAAAACAATATGTTTACATTATTTGCAATATGTATGGTATCAGTGTGTTCTAATCTATTTAATTTAGAGTGTACACTATCTCTACAATATGTAAGGGATTGGCAGAAGAGTTATTCTAGTGGAGGTAACAATAGCTTCTGTTGATCTGGCATGTGCAGGAATGCATTTTTATGTTCTTGTACTTTTTTCTGAATGTTTTACATTTAATTACTTTTTATAGCACATCTATACTGGAATATGTCCTACACTGGATATCCATAGCAATTCCTCAAGAAAACATACTATTAAGTAATGTCAGTACTTATTGGTTGGATATAACCTCTAACTGCCCTTACATCCAGCATGAATTTCACACAAAACATTAATAGTCCCACACATTACAGCAAGACGTCTAATTCTCTCTCTTAGACTGGATCCTGGTATCCGACCCTAGAAAATCCACCACCACAGGTACAATGTCAGACTCTCTAAGTGACCGTCTCCCAGTCTATACAACTAGACACATCACACATCCACTTAAACAATATGTTTATAAAACAACACTACCTTTCCAAGTTTAACCCAAAAGTGTTCATTACTACCCTATCATCCATTAACTGGAACTTTCTAAAGATCCTCCAGTTAGATGATATTGTAAATGAATTCACTACAACTTTCCAGATATCAAATAGCATTGCACCTCCTAGAAACAAAACACTAAAACTAAATAATGTAATTTGGCTATGCAAAAAGAGTAGAATGCTAATGCAGAATAGAGAAAAAACATGGAAAGAATGGCAAAAATATAATAAACCACAATATCTCAAAAACTTCAGAATGCTCTGCAACCATACTAAAAAGCAGATAACTGAGGACAAAAAGCTATACTTTAACAAAATTCAAAACAACAGTAAACAACTCTAAAACATTATCATTCATTAAATAAATCTTATACCCTTATGAAAAATTCTGTCCTAGCCACCCTCCCAGATCACCAAATTCTCCTGATCCTACTGACTCAGGTTTCTTTGTTTTTCTGTAATATTGATAGACTATTTTCAATTTTTGGCAGATTATTATTTTGAAATTGTACTTTTCTTTTGCTCTAGAATATGGTCTTTTTTACATATGTGAGTTAAGTACATACTTTTCACTCACTGCTTTATTTCTGCATTGTAATTGTATGCTTTTTGTAGCTGCAGTGGTGGTGCTGCAGTAGCATTGTCGCCTCACAGTAAGACGTTGTCCTGTTTGATTCTCAGCTAAAGCGTCTTCTGTGTGGAGACATGCGTGAATGGGCGTACCTTCGTTGAAGGCTGTGTGCAGGCCTGGCAAGTCGGTACATAAAAATCTACTTCCAATAATTAGCGGACCGGAGTTCCACTGTGACGACCCCTAACCAGGAAAAGCCAAAAGATACAACAACAACAATTGTATGCTTTTTGACTTTACACCCTCTTTCTTTCATGTATTTTAAATTGATATACTAATTTTTTAATTTTCTTTTGGTGAATTTGTTTAATGTTTGCTTTATATTATTTCTTAATAAAATTGTGGATTGCTCCCAATAACTCACTACTCAAAACTGCAACATAGTTCAACTCTTATTCCATATATAGTATAGCGTCCCTAGCCAAGGATTCCACATCTTTTTCCAACTCTGTTCAACAGCCACATATTGCCACATCCATTTTCACCTTCAAACCTGTGCCCATATTCTATAAAACTACTCTTAAACAAACTCTAACCATGCTTTACTTCAGCAGATGACCTTCCAAGTGACTACTTTAAAACAGCAGCCAGTAACATTGCCTATCCTGTCTCAATCATTAAAAATAGGTCAGTCAAGGAATCCCACATTCCTTCCCTCTGGAAAAAACATGCATATTATCCCTCTACACAAAGGAGAAAATTCAACAGACATTGCTAACTTTAGACCTATAGCAAGCATATCCTCCACTCCAAAATCCTTGAAAAATGTATTGAAAAACGATTGCTAAAGTATCTGCTGCAAGAAGAACTCATATCCCCCAGATAACATAGTTTCTGTCCCTCCCATAGTACGTAAACTGTACTCAAAACAATTTTCCACATTCTGATCAAATTCGTTTTCTGAATTTGGTAATACAGAATTACCAAAATGTCAGGAATGGTAACCATGGGCTCAACATTCGAACACTGAAAGTTCCACTATTGAACGCCCATGTTACTGGTTGCCCCCCTGCACCCCCATGCCCCCACACCCTCTGCATATTATATATTCCAATTCTGAGATCACACTACAGTGAGGAAAAGGGTAAATTTCCTAATCCCCACTGTAGTGTGATTTGTTATCAGAATGTTGAATGCACATTAGCGAATGTACACTACCATTCGCTAATGTGAATTCAAACATTTTCAGAATGGCATTACAGAAACTGGAAAAGATGCATTTGACCACCACAGTTTTACGTAAGTGCCATTCTGCATTTTGATAGTAAACTGCTCACCCTTCTATGGTTCAAAAACTACCTGTCCAATAAGTATCAACCTGTAAAATGATATTCCACCCTCTCTTCATACCTCCCAATCACCACTGGTGTACCACAAAGCTCTGTCCTTCGTCCCTTCCACTTTAACTTTTCACCAGCACTCTCCACACATCTACACAACAGGCCTCCCTAATACAATATGCAGATGACCCAACACTCATATGAACATCTGACAACATGGCACATCTCCAAAAAATACTTAGGAAGTTTTGACAGCCACTGAAACATGGTTTTGTAATTTACAATATGCTCACCACCAAAGAAAACAGACTACTTCTTTTTTCCCCAAAATCTCTCTGCCATGAAAAAGACAAAATTTAAAACCCTTTCTTAATAATACAATCATTGAAGTCATCTCATAGTAAATTATTAGGGATGATAATGGATGATAAACTTAAATTTGACCAGCATATGCAAAATTGCATTAAAAAAATCACAAAAAAAGCAGGGATGCTTCACAGAGCCAAAAAAATTATCACCAAAGTAACTAAAACTGCACTTGCCACTACATACCTCCTCCCCACACTATTTTATGGCACCCCTTACTATCCTCCATCATCATCATTCATCATCATCAACCCCTTTTGTTCCTATTTTCTACAAGGGATCAGGGTGTCATGTCAACTGCTGGCATCTCTCTCAATTTGATGCCACTCTCCCACCTTCATTCACCATGATGCCTAAAAGTCACAGGTCTTCTCTCATACAGTCCACCCATCTCTTTGCTGGATGTCGTTGTTTCTTCTTGCCCACTTTCTGTCTATCCCAATTCTTCTTCACCAGATTGTCTTCTGTTTTTTGCATATTTATCTGAACAACCATAATCTGTTCTCTTTGACCTTCTCTACAATGGGAGCTACTTTGGCTTCTGTTCTTATGCCCTTATTTCTACATCTTTACCACAGTGTGCATTTTGCCACCTGCCTCAAGCACTTCATCTCCATCACCTCCAGCTTCCTCAACTGCTCTGCCTTTACTGCCCAGGTTTCTGTACCATAAAGTAGTACTAGTCACATCACTGTTTTGTACACTTCACTTCAGCTTCTTTGCCATTTTTCTGTCATACACTAACCCTGACACTCTGTGCCATTTGGCTGAAGTCCCCCTGATTCTAGCTTTGACATCCTCATTCAGACTTCCCTTCCCCTCAACCACCCCTCCCAGATAATTGAAGCTGTTAGCCTGTTCCATTATCTTCCATTTTATCTCTGCTCTGAGCTTCTTCTGATTTTCCCCATTTGCCGTGATTACAACTGTTTTATTCATATTCTGTTTCATCCTTTGTGCCTTCAAGTTTTGCATTCCACTTTTCTATCCTTTGCTGAAGTTATTGCTTAGAGTTTGGCTGTAATGCCAAATCATCTACACTGAGCAACGTTTTCAAGCTGTCTCCTCTGATCCATTTGCTGTCAGTAGTATGAACATCAGTGAGCTCCAAGATAAATCCTAATGCATACCAACTCCCACCGGGAACCTCTGTATGAGACTGAATGATGACTGTACTTGAATCACCGGGTCCTTGTACATAGCTTGAACTAATTCTACCAATGTTTCTACAACTTTGAACCACCACAGGACTGCCCAAATCAGCCTTTGTGGGACCTTATCATGTGCTTTCTCCAAGTCAAGGAATGCCCAGTTGGAGTCTTTCCTCATTTATAGCTTCTTCTCAACCATATGTCTCACTGCAAACATCAGGTTGGTTGTGCTGCATCCTGATCTGAATCTGAACTGCTCATCTCCTATCTTACTTTCTAGTGCTCTTTGTATTCATTTTCAGTCACCCACTTCAGAACTTTCAAGCAGTGTGACAGAATCTAGATACCATTATACTATCCACAACTGTGGCTGTCTCCTTTTATCTAGATACCATTATACTGTCCACAACTGTGGCTGTCTCCTTTTATCTAGATACCATTATACTATCCACAGCTGTGGCTGTCTCCTTTTATCTAGATACCATTGTACTATCCACAGCTGTGGCTGTCTCCTTTTATCTAGATACCATTATACTGTCCACAACTGTGGCTGTCTCCTTTGTTCTTGTACACTGGCACTAGTATGCTTATTCCACAGTTATGTAGGATATGCCTTTGTCTCCATAGTGCTACGAGTACCATCACAAGCAATTTCTCCCCTGTCTCACCCAATATCTTACTAATCTTCAGGTATCACAAAAATCAAAAGTTGAACAATGCTATAATAAAGTAAATATATTTGCAGCAAATATCCCTTTCAGAACCCACCACTTTATAACACTCAAAAGCCTAAATTGGTATTTGATTGGAAGAAATATCTGACTAATAGAATATGAATTCTTTATAAATTATACATAAAGATTTTTAATGACATTCAGTTTGTTTTAATAACAAATTCAAGTTAAGACTAGTGAACTTTGTAACAAGTATATTTAAAAATTGATTGTTGAAATTATATTTGATATCTCATCTTACGGAAAATGTGTTAAAAAGTCTCTCTAAATTCTTATTTGGAGCTCAATAGGGAGCGTGCTTATTTTATTTGAGGAAAGAAAGTTAGTCCAATGGATCAGTGCTTATCAGTTGGACTAGGAATGTTATTCATTCCATGGTTGAAATGAAAATGTATTATTCTCAGATTTAGTATGCTTTATACTACATTTTTCAAAATGTATTTTTTTCTAGGCCTGTTTTAGCACTCACTAAGCATTTGAAAGTAAAAGAAACTGGCTTGAAAATTACATCTGCATATACTATCTGACTCGTATATGATTTGAGAGAGAGATATTAGGTGTTGAGGAAAAGATTCTTCTATTGAATCTATAACTTCATGCAAAATCTCACATGGATTTATCACTTTTATAT
The DNA here is from genome assembly GCF_019279795.1 of Protopterus annectens. Taxonomy (NCBI): domain Eukaryota; kingdom Metazoa; phylum Chordata; order Ceratodontiformes; family Protopteridae; genus Protopterus; species Protopterus annectens. The sequence continues at coordinate 689,632,511 of NC_056749.1, read as the reverse complement.
TTAAACATTAATAGATTGAGCAACCCAAGAAAGACAACAAATTTAATAAGATATTTAAAACTGAATAAAGCTCAATTGGTCTTTCTCCAAGAAACAGATTTTAACACTAAAGACAGTAATATATGGCACTCAATTATTTAACTTTAGCCCATTCCTCTTATAAATCTAAGACAATAAGAGTTATGATACTTTGGAAAAAATATTGTTAACCCACATATCTTTCATAAATATGAAGATAAAGAAGGCCTCATATCCTTTGTTATATTAAAATTTAATAATAGAATCTAGATCTTAGTACATCTATACTGGTTTGCATGCATGGGTGTAGGAACTGCTAAAAAGCCTTTGGATTTAATTATCAATAATTATAAAGCAAATGTAATATTAGAGGGATTTAAATTGTATTTTGGACAGCTCAGAATCTACTAATAAAAGGCCTTTGCATCTAAATTCGACTACAAAGCACTTCAAGAAGTAGTCTGAATCACTTAACTTATTTGACATCTTTAATATAAAACAAAGCAATTCATTAAGTTTCTCTCACCAGGATTATAGATTTGATACTCAGATTAGAATAGACAAAATATATATTTCACAAGATTTAAACACAGAAATTTCATACCTCTCCATACTCCCTTCCCCCATTTTGGATCATAATTCACTTTTTCTGATCAAACTAACTATAAAAAAATAATTGTTTCTACAAGAATACCAGCCTACATCATAAAACTTAAAGAATTTAGACCTTGGTTAGCTTCTGAACTCCATTTTTTTCTTGAAACTAATTATAAACCAGAGATTAATATCACAATTATCTGGGACTCCTTAAAGTCTTATATACATGGTAAAACTTTAACATGGTTTAAAATAAGATTAAAGAATGGGAATCAGAACAAAAAAGCATACAATCTCAACTGTTATGAATCAACTCCAATGGTATAGCAAACACGTCTATTGATAAAAAAAGAAGAAGAATAAATAAAAAGTATACTGAAATATTAACACATACAATTAACTTAGATTCAAAAGACTAAAAATTAACTCTTACGCTACTTCACCTAAACATTTGTACAACTTATCAGTGAGGGCTAAATGACAATCAAACACTAAAGGTATTGTAAACATACTTCATGAAGGAGAAAAAAAGTATCTGATATAGGAGACATTCTTGTTGCCTTTAAACATAATTTCTCTGAGCATTGTAAATCAAACACTCCAGTGTATAGCTTCTCATATTTGGATTCAATTGCTTCTAATATTAAGAAAATTCCAGAAAAAGAAAATCATCCCTTAAAAAAAAATTCAAGAAGTCATAGACAATATTAAAGAAAGTAAGTCTAATAAAGCACCAGGGACTAATGGTATCATTATAGAAATGTATAAGCTTTTCCCCTTTCTATTATCCCCTTTTTCCATAAAACACTAATTGAAGTACCGACACAAGGTATCATACCACCTTCCTGGAAATATTCTTTAATTACTCCAATTACAAAAGAAAATAAAGATCCCAAGCATTGTAGTTCTTATAGACCAATATTCTTGTTATATAATAATATTTATTTCCATACCACTTAATATAATAAAAAATCCACTGTCATAGATAATAGATGATCAAATGGTGTTCATAAATAAAGGACACACACATGTGATAGTATTAAAAAAGTACTAGCCCTCATTAAAATATTAAATAGAGAACATAAAGAATCTCTAATCATTGGTTTAGATATCGAAAAAGCATTCAACTCATTAAATTGAAATTATTTATTTAAAGTATTAACTTTATTTTATTTTTCTCCTTGCTTAATTTCATTTTTAAGGAATATATATATAAAGACAATCTAGCCTATATAAAAGTAGGCCATTTAAGTTTGAGTCCATTCTTCTAACTAAGGGCATCAAACAAAGCTGCCTCATGTCCCCAGTTCTTTTTGTGATAGCTATTGAAATTTTTGCCATGTTATTAAGGAATGATCCAAACATAAAAGGTGTAGAAATATATAGTAATTATACCTCTAAGATAATTATTCACAGATGACATATCACTCACTTTATCTAATTCTAAAACAACTCTAAATGACTCAGCTCTATTAATAACAACGTTTCATTCAATTTCTGGTGTGCACTTTAATAAACAAAAATCAAAATTCTTGTTTTTGAAAAAAGGAAAAAAAATACAAGCTGGCAAATTCACATTATTGGCAAACAAGTACTTAATTTTGATTATTTAGGCATTATTTTATGCACCACTATTGAAGAAACAATAAACATGAATTATAATAACATTATAAAAATAATTGAAATCCATGGAGAAAAGTAGCATAAAATGTTTATAACCTTTGAGGACAGATTGCAACTAATAAAAATGATACTTTTATTAAAGCTATTATGTATCTCACAAGCCATATCTATGATCTCAAAGAGGAATTTTTTTAAAAACATAAACTCTCTTTTGTTAAAATTTTTATGGTTTACAAATAAAAACAGAATAGCTTTTACTCATCATATTAGACCTTGGGAACCATTATAAATTGGGTAGACCCCAATTATACTTCAAACTGGAAGTGCTTACATTTAACCATATAATTACATGAAAGTCATACGTCAGTTAACTTTCCACTAACCAATCAATTTATTAAGTTATAGTATCCCATATGTTTTATATATAATATAATATGATATGATATAATATAATATATCAAAACCTACTAAATTAAATTCCATTAATTTTATATTTAATACATTCAGGAAATGTATTAACATGAATGTAGAATCAAGCTTTGGTTTGAGACATTTATTCCCTTTAGTATTACAAAAAAAAATACTGACAAATGACATAGAAACACTTTAAATATCTGTGAATCTAAAACTATCATATGTTGGCAACATTGTATGAATGAACATAAGGTAAGATAAATAAGACATTGTAATGCAATTTAAACTATCATCTTAAGATTGGCTACTTCTACAAAGTGTCCTGTCATATTTCCATGGTATATGCAGAATAAGTAATACCTGCTTATATGAAATTGTTTATAATAATTTCAGCTTGAATAACATCACCTCAAGTTTGTATAAAATATTAATAACATATAAAACAAAACCTCAATAAAAATATTGGAATTAGATTACTAAGGGGCATTTCTTATCTTTAACTACAGAAATTAAAAATAATCTCTTACTTTCTGTTAAGTTAACCTCTTGGTCACAACACTGGAGAATTTATACCTGGAAATTCCTCCATAAAACATTCCTAACACCAGGTAAAATAGCCAAGTTATTACTTCTAGTAATGTTTTATGTTGGAGATATTCTCAAGTGTGCAGGGCAGACTAGATGCATATTTTTATGAGTGCACTAATATAAAACAATTCTGGAATGATATTGATAATTTTTAGAAGCTCTATTCACTGATTTGTTTATATTTTCTAAAGGTGTAGTACAGGGGCACCTCATGCTATTGGACTGCAGGACTGCAGCCCCCCCCAGCTGTAAAAAGGAAAAAAATGAAGTAAAAAAGAAGCAAAGGTAAACTAAATTAAAACAAAATGAGAGCGAGTCCCAGAACTCCATGCATCCATGCTCAGCATTCCCAGAACTCTCCAAGCATGCTTGAAGGAATTTGGACTGCTGTTTAACCTGTCTGGCTTAGAAGAAGGCATCAGACTTCAGACTTGCCCAGAAGTCTATGCTGTTACAACTGCATAGGCTGGAAGGGGATTGGACTGAAATGTCTACAGGCAGGATAGCTTGCTCTCGCAGGAAGGACTTGAAAGTGGACTGCAACATCTGGAGGTTGGATAGCTTGCATTTCAAACTTGGAGGCTGGGACTTTGAACCTCTTAGCACAAAAAAAACCTGGACAAATCCAGAAAAAAAATAATTTTATGAGGAACAGAACAGAACTGTTTTTTCTGGATTTTGAATTCTCTAAATAATGACAGGTATTTGAATTTCAGCGTCATATTATTCAGAAAGTAGATGGTAACACAAAACCTTTTATTCTTGCAATTTTCTAAGTTTATAACATTAATATTTGACATATTTGAAATTTGTCCCTATTTTTGGGGCTGTATTCCCCCATTATTGGCTTTGTCCAGGTTTTCTGTGCAAATTGGTTGAGAGCTATAGTGAGAACTGAATTCAGTAAATGATAATCATTTAAGTTTCAGTCTTCCTGTCTTTCAAGAAACAGTTGATTTGACATAGTGGTATGTTGCTCTGACTATAGTGCACAGGGTCCTGGGTTCAAGACTTGGCAGTAAAGTGCATGGTGTTAATACATTTTATTCTAGCAACTTTCCAAGATTATACAAGCAATGTTTAAAATGTGTCCCTGGTTTTTGGGCTTTTGTTCTCCCCAATGTATTTTGGCTTTTTCCAGATTTCTTGTACTGCAAAGTTAAGAGATATAGTTGCGTGTCAAGTGAATTTTACAAGGAGCTGAGAGCTTCAGGGGAAGAGAAGTTCAGTGCTGCTTATGCTGAGTCTGCTTGCATTGTTAATAGCACAACAGGTAGTATACCTGCTTTTGATAAAGAAGGCTGTGGGTTCTACTCACATAGTATGTAATGCATTGCTGATACTATACTGTGTTGTACTTTTAAAGGGGTGGATGCTGCAGTCCTGAGAATGTCCTCTTTGGTGGAGATACCTAGTAACTATGAACCTGTTATCAGTTTGCCATCCATTCCCTATTGCAATATTCCTTAGCTTATCTTTTTTTAATGTAACATAGGCAATGTATTCCTCAAGGTCAACAGGCACTTTGTAGATGAAACAATAAAATGTAAAGTTGTTTGCCAGCAGCAACCTTTTCATTAGTTACAGATCTCTTGAATGTGGAATTATTTAAATGACTTTTACTTCTACAGAGATTGTGCATATTTACTGATACTGGTGGATTGTAGAAGTCTGAGTAGACTATTATGATGGAAATGTTCTGAATTGGGCAATTTTGTCTTTATTGGTGCATGCATTTTGTTTCATTGTTTACTGGAACAATGTTCAAACAATACATTTAAAATTACCTCTAACAACTGTATTGTATTATACAAGGAATATAATTTAATACAATCAGGAAGGTGTATCAAAGAACACATATAAGTTATTTGTGCAATGGGCCTATGATTTGAAAACAGCCCAAAGTTAATCTTTATCTGCCATTGGCCAGATGTATTTTCTTTGAATGTGGGTTTCAATGCTGATTCAATGAATGTGAGTTTCAAGGGCAGAGAAGTTTTAATGCTGTCTATTTTCACTGTGAGACTGCATTGCTTTGTTTAGCAGATGTCTGTTAGTGTTTGTGCTGTAAAATGTAAAATAAACATTTAAATGAAATCCAAATCATCTTAGAAGTAAAGCAGTATGCACATTACAGTGTTTATGGTAAATGGGGTGTAACAGCCAAGTAATGGTACATTGGAATGGCTACGGGGGGAGGCCCCATTTGACCATGATTTTGTGAGGAGGGAAGTGCAGCAGACTCAGACAGCCCTGGCCGAACTATACCTCTTAACTATCCAGATTTTTAAAGAATGAATAGATTTTTGCTTCTTATTTTTGGTTTGTTCCTCATAAAATTTGTGTTTTTCTTGGCAAATCATTTAGGAATGAAGTCACTAATAATGACAGACATTGAGTTTCAGACTTCATACCCTTCAGAAAAATACAAGCTAAAGCAAGACCTGTTATTCTATCAACTAAGTTTATACAAGGGCAATTTTTAGTATTGTTTGTATGTTCCCTCAAAATAGTTGGCTTTGTCCAGATTTCCTGCATTAAGAGGTTGAGAGGTACTCACAAATAAATCACTTTATAGAATTAGGCATATCCAAACCTCTCAACTGTCCCAGATTTTGGCTCAAAATGTTGCTCTCTCCCCTAATAATCCCTCCACAAAATAGCAATTTTGGAAGAAAATATGGAGGGTTTACAATTAATAAATAATTGTAATGATCAGAGTTATAGATTACTTTTATTTCAGAAATGCATGTAGATTCTCTTATTTTGTCAGCTGCTCAGCTTAACTGTACTAATATTAAAAAAGTGTCCCTTCTTTGACAGGTTCCCAGCCATATTGGGTGGCTATTTTATATTTTTGCATCACATTTTTATCTGTTTTTCATAAAATTGTGGTTTTCTGGCATATTAGTGGCAAATCATTAAATATTGAAGTTAGAAAATAATGACAGGCATTTGAGTTTCAGAGTTCATACCCTTCAGACAAGTCATACTAATGCAAGACCTATTTTATTATCTTTCTAAGTTTATAAGAGCAATATTTAAAAATTGTCCTTATTTTGGGCCTTTGTTCCATTTCTATTTATGGCTTTGTCAGATTTCTTGCTCTGAGGTTGGGAGGTATGACAAATATGTCAGGGCCATGACTGTCAGGCAGAGACATTTCAAATTGTGACATATTGGTTGCACCCCTACTCCCCCATGTAGTGACTCTGGATGTGTCTAAGCAAGGCAAGGAGCAGTTATGCAGTGAAAGTGTGCAGAGTATCCCTCCATCCAAGGTAGACACAAGTACTGCAGTGAATTTCCATCTGTTCTTGATTTTGCAAACTGTTCTGGTTTTCTGTCATATTTTCATACTGTTAATTTATGCTTCTTATGATTCAGAAAATTAATGTTTTTGCAGTGCCTGTTGCTCTGTGTTTAAGTAGCAATGCTTTAATAACCATAAGGTAAGCTTGTCTGAGATTGTACGGTGCAAGTAAGCTTTAATAAGCATACTGTTAAAGAATTATCAACATTAAAAGCCTTTTTGTTGTTGGAACGCAGAGAATATCTACATAACTAGATAACATATAAGCCTTAGGTATTGAAATGCATAAGACAGTATAAGTAACAAGATTACAGTATTTTCAGAAGCTCATTACATTTATTGGAGACTTACAGTTATTGTTGCAGGCTTTACCAGTAAACTAAACAGAATGCCAATCTATCATGTGTTGTCCATATCCTGTGCAGTAATCCTTTAAGCAATTTATCTTGAGCTTGTTTCTTGTTTGCTGTTAATTTTCTACTTTGATCATGTTTTCCCCATGAAACAAGTAGATAGTTGTTGTCAGGCAGCAGGTCTTTTTTGGATAAGAAATATTTTTACAAGTAGGAGTATCACATAGATTGTTACTTTCAGCATGTTACTTGATACTTTTATAAAGCTGAATATACATTTTAATTAGAACTGCAGTGCAAGGAGAAGTGGTTTGAGTTGAGTGCTGCTTGTTTTTCTTATACTTGACTTTGACTGGCATTCCAGTAATGTGTTTAAAAAGTAATTTATTTTTTCATGCCTCATAACCTTTTTGTTTCCATCTAGATATTAAGTAAGCTGTCATGTAGCCAATGTACTGAAATATTTTTTTCTACACTTCATTTTGACTTGATTGGACTCTCACAATGACGGTTTGGCACCCAGGGCAGCGTATTTAATTAGAGTCCCAGCTTTTGTGGTTTTGAGAATTGCTCCATCCTTTTCTAGTTGACCCCACCCCTTCCCATTGCTCCCATCCATTCAGTTGTCTCCTGCAGCCCCTTTTGATATGAAGTCACCAGCCATCACTGGTTTAGTGCTATTAAATATAAGTAAAGGCCCTCATTTGAAAAGGGACAAGCTTTATTTATTGTGGGCCATTCTAGTAGTTGCTAGAAAGTGCATAATGAGGAAATGGAATTCCACTTCACCATAATTTATATCTTTAATGAAAGACACAGTACAGAAAGATCAAGATTAAAGAACTGATAATCTATCCTAACACATTAACAAATAATCATTAGAGAAAGGTATTAAATGTTATTGAACATCTACAATTAGACTGTGCTTCTCTCGGATTACTGTAAATGCTTTACTTAATCGTATGTTAGTCTATGTATTTTGAATCAAACTGGTTTAATTTATTGATTTTTCCTGCAGGCCAAATATAAACCATGTATATAGTTATTTATGTATTGAAGTTAGAGTATGTTGTATCTGGAATATTTTTATTTGTTTGAAAATAAAAATTACTTGAGTAAAAAAAAAGCCTAAATAAGTTAGAACTACCCCATTAACTAATATATTCACAGCTTCTTACCACCTATAAAATTATCCAGCATCCATCTGCTTGTCCAGCAATAAATTCCATTCCACACAACAATGTTCCCAAATGATCGTTAAGATGCAGTGACCAAATCGCCTCTCTGTCCACAAACCTGTCAAATCTGCTGGGCATGATGTGTATTCATGCCATGATGGAAAAGCCTGGAACTCCTTACCTGTATCAATCAGGTCAGTACACTCTACTCCTTTAAAACCATTCTGAAAGACTTCTTATTAATATCTGGCTCTGTTCTTATTCAACACCAGGATAAACTATATCCATAATTATGAACAAGTACCTGTTCATATCTTATACCTCCTTACTCTCTCTTCTTCAGTCATTTCATTTCTTCAATCAGTTTCTCCCCCCCCCCTGGCTCTTTCTGAATATGCCATAACACAGAAATTTCCAGTCATGGCTGCCTATAAGTTCTATGAAGGTTTACCTTTGTAAAATCCATCACATCCATAAATCTCTAATTTCACATTGCAATTCCTGTTTGTAATATACTAACTTACCTCTAATTTCTTTATAAACTGACTAAAATTTCACTAAACATTAAATCATCGTCATATAAGTTGCATCTATTTTTAACCAATGTTTTCATATTATGTCTAATTTAGTATAATTATTAATACTGTACACATTTTTGTATTATTTCTGAAGACTGTGAAATTCTTGTTCTTCAAATATTTTTGTAATACTTTGCAGCTTTTCTCCCTGGGCCTCCACTGAAAATGGACACCTACCCAGTCTAACTTTCATTGTAATCAAATGTCTGTAAATATATATATATATATATATATATATATATATGTATATATATATATATATATATATATATATATATATGTGTGTGTGTAATATTAAATAACAACTGATTCCAGTTATCTGTTGTGATTTTTGTGAAACTTTTTTCATCTATCGTGCTATTGTATGAGGAAATTCTGAAGGTAATAAGATTTTCTTTTTGTACTCTTGAGTCTGTAAGTGGATGCTTTCATATTTCACATATTCCTAACTGAGAAGCAGTAGTTACGGCAGAGTAGTTTGAAAATAAGGGATGAGATCATTAATTACAAATGCATGTCTAGCTTATGGGGTCCAATGATTTCAAGTAAAATACGCAGGTTTAAGCTACTGACTAACCTTTTTTTATTATTGTCTCTGTATTTAGTTTGAATGACTGGTTTGGATTCAGAGTAAGACCTATGTATTTATATTGTGTAAATTCTCTGATTTGTTGGTTGTTAGGAGTTTTTATTGTGAGAGGAGGGGCCTTTGAGAGTTTATGTTGCATACTTGATAGTATGGTATTAGTTTTGGAGAGTTTAGGAAGCGGTGGTTTTGGGTTAATTTTGTATAAATTCTAGTGAACTCTTTTTTGTAATTGCCCTTGATGTTTTTGATGCTATGACCTGTTCTAGGACGGACACTGTTGTTCTTGTGCATGGTAATTCATGAGGAGTGGTCAGCATTAGTGATGTCATTGATGCAAATGGAAAATAAGATAAGGGCTAGAATTGAGCCTTTGGGTGCTTCACTGTGAAAGTACCTTCATCTGGGGATAGTTTTCCTGATTGGGCTGTGAATGGCCTATCTTTGAGATAGTTTATAAACCAATTTACTCTGTGACTGAAGTCTACACCTATTATTTTATTTGGTAATATCCTATCATCCACATTTGTAAATCCACAGGTTAGGTCAACAAAGTATTAACTGAACATCATCCCTCTTCCATAGCGAGACTGAGTTTTGTCTACAATACTATAAATAGCTGTCATTGTGTTGTGGCCTGCTCTAAATTAATGTTAGGAATTTGAAAGAACATTGTATTTTGTTCAGAACTTCCAGTCATGGCTGCCTGTAAGTACTACGAAGGTTTACCTTTGCAAAATCCATCACACTTGTGGAATGTCCAGTAAAGTTATTGTAATTTTCAGAAGCATGACAGATGTATGAGGAGTCATGTGCATTATCATTCAAGTACTAGATGAAGTCTGAAGTGCTAAATGGAGAAAAGGTAAAAAGTGGTAGCTACTGTAAAAATGGCAGAGAAGAAGAGTCTGAAGGCATGGTCAACTACCAAGATTTGCAAACAATGCCTAAAGGGTTGCCCAGCTCCTCTGCAAATGATGACTCAGCAATGCAACAAATTAAAAAAACTTGTATTGAACCTGAGTCAGATGACTGCAGGGTATGGAGGGAATGGTAAATGAAATGGAAAACACTAGCTTTAATGTAAGTGAAGATTCACTGGGTTTCATAAAGAATTTATTTGTTCTGCGGACGGGTATTTCTGAGCAACAGGTTGCAACGGAGAGAGTTCAGTTTGTCCCAACTACCATAGGTAACCCAAAGAAACCAAGTGAATTTATCTTCCAATATGCAACTTTCACATTGACAGAAACAGTTTTTCCCAGTTGTCATAATCAAGAAAGAAGCTTATGTGTGGAACTACTTGGATATTTTGTATGTAAGATTTCAAGGCTGAAATAAAAGAGAACAAGAGTCAGTTCTTTCTGGTTACTCAGCTGTGTTACAACAGAAGATTGAAATTTCATTTTGTGTATCTGGTGCTGTTCCATCAATGTGTACATAAAAGGAAGTAAAATAGTGGTGTGGCATTCTAATCGAAGACAATTCAATCAGTGCACAAGAGTCATTGTTGGACTTGGGACGTGATTCCAGGAAACAACTCCCTGAGTTATTTTTACTTTTTCAGAAACAGTTCGTACAGTCAAAGGGCTGAGATGTCTGTTAAAGTTATCTATCTTGATAACTTGTGAATAAGACTGGTGATTATCAATTGAAAGTGAACATCTACAGTATTAGGAAAAATATATTACATTCTGTGTTTTTATTACCTTTATGCATGTTCATAATGGGAAGTTTGGAGAGCTAGAGGTAAGCATTGCGTGGTTGGCAGTTCAGTGGTCTTTTGTATTGGAAAGCCATTACAACTATGGTGGTAGCATTTAGTATAGATTCAGAGGCATGCACTAGGCTAACAACCACTGGGACTTTTTAAAGTCTAGCCATGCATCCCAAATCTCTGGCAAGTTCTGGTACCCTTGGTAGTGTAAGTAGGGGATTGGGAGATGAAACATTCACAAGCAAGGGCCTGAGAGATGAGCAACTTACAGGCTGTCTACATCCATTAGAGACATAGATGCCAAACCAGGGGTTTTCCATTTCCCCAATCCAGTTGTCCAAGTTACACTTTAGGAACTCTACTTTATATGGATGGGTAGCTTCCAGAGAAGTGGAAGTCCTTGGGATAGATACCTGTCTCTCCACTGTTCCTATTTATATCATAGGAAAGTATAAGTATTTAGAATGGGTAACACGGGTGCTGCTTATTTTGTGAATATGCATGAGTTCCATCAGAGTGTGAGGTCTGATGACGTCTGTATGCCAGGCATAGATTTCCCCCTCAACAGCCTATAGGAGACAGAATACAGGGATAGAGCTTTGACTAGTCTGCATAGGACATGTTAATTACACCCTGTATTCTTTTAGTGAAGAACTTCTGCGACATTACAGCTGTGGGATGTGTCTGGTTAGGTACATACCAAATGGGGCATTGTACTCAATGATGGGTCTGATGAGTGCCAAATATAGTGGGACAATGACCTCCCTGGACCTAGATGCCATACCCTTAATTATAAGTTGCACACCCTAGAAAGATTTCCATACTACCTTTGACATGCGATGATCAAAGGCTAGATTACTGTCTCTGTGTGTCCCCAAGTTGTTGATTACTGGGTTTAGACTTAGAGGTGTATTGTCAATATGATAGTTACTAGTGGTGGCAGACTCCCTGAAAGGATACAATCATGCATTTCTTGTCATTTAGTTTTAGTGTACAGTTCTGACACCAGTTATGTCTCTGTGTTAGCCCTTCTTGAAGAACATTAGTGTCAATTGAGGATTCTATGATTGCTCCTAATTTGCAATCATCTGCAGATTTCGTCAGCCAGAGGCCCTTGATTGTGGCATTAACTTCAGAGAAGTAGATGCCAAAAAGGAGTGGCTCCAGCACCAATCCCTGAGGGACTTTTTCTGGTGACTGGCCTCTTTTGTATTGTCAGTACTGACATTACATGTTGCTGCATTGCAGCCTAGAGGTTTTTCTTCAGATGATTCAAGGCATACCATGGATGCAAAAGGGCTTTTCAAAATAATGGGCAGTTTTACATATTTATTTTTATTACTGTTAAATGCATTTATGTTATTAATGGAGAAAAAACATAGGGAGCTTGAAAAGGAAAATGTAAATTGTCTTTAAATTATTGTAAATAACTTGTTAATTTTCTTAGTTTTTTCCCTTTAATGTATTCTCCAGTGTAAAAGAGCAGAGTGTAAGGGTATCTAAAACTATGATGTTTCTAATGCTATGAGAATACAAGTATGCCCTTGAATACTTTTCTATATTCTGAACTACAACATACAACTATGTTCAATACGTTTACATTTGCTATTGAGTCTGTTTTTCACTGAAAAGGATCAGAATCCATCGGACTGCAGGAACACAACATGTAGAATGGTGTGAATTTATATGTATGTAAGGCTTTTTTTTTACTAGTATTACACAGTTATAGGGGTCAGATAGCCTAAATATTATTATTAGTTTTTTGCAGTTATAACAGAAAAGTACATAGCTTGCAGTACTATAAAATGGACTTTTGGGAAGAAGGCAACTGTCAGTTGAGTATGTGGCTTTTGCTATTTGGTTAACCATTATCATGGAATCTCAGTAAAATGATAACTCAATAAAAAGGGATTGAGTGTTTTCAGATATGAAAAAAACATACATTCCCAACTAGTTAACCTCGATGACTCCCACTCATTTAAGTTAACTATATGAGGTAATGTTCTTGGGGTAGTATCAGTCTATGAAAGGGCTGAGAAAGAGATGAGTAACAATCTTGTTTCTAAAAAGTCTTGAAATTATTAATAAGGCACAATTGAAGGATGGGAATGGAATTTTTATGGCGGTAAAGGGCATTTGTCCAAGTACAGCGTTGACTGTAGTTTATGTAGATCTCACACCAGACACTTGTTGTACAATCCTAACACAAATCTTTATTTTATGCAATTACTTTATTGACAGTACAAACAGTAAATTACAAACTAACAAATGCAAAATTTGAAACATATTAGAAGAAACCTTGATAAGGATATGATCATGATTATAGCACCAAACAAGTACAAGAAACATCTTAGACATGCAAGATAGTATGTGGGTAAAAATATATAGTCTACATCTGTTATATGGATACAATAAGTTAACCACAAAAAACATAAATGAGCTCATAATTTGTATACAAACCAGAACAGCAGTGCACTGAAGATTAAATATCTGAAAAGGTTGACTAGGAAACAACATATAAAATCTTACCTATAAATGAAAGAAAAAAAGAAAGAGGAAGGGGGGTCTTATGCTGCACTCTCTTTAAGCTATGTGATGTGTCTAGTAACAAACCAAGCTGCGGAATGTGGACTTAAAGAGGGGAAACTGAGAATTACCCTGCCTTCAAATATATTCTTATTTCACCTGCTTGCCTTATTCAGTTAAGTTAGTCTCAGGTGAGGATGCTAACAATAAACAATGAAATGTTAGCCACAAATCTGGACATAATATAGGCACACTAAAGCATAGCCCTTGTCTACTTTTAGGGCCTTTGTCTCGAAAAGGGCCTACTGGACTAAGAATCTTGTTAGCCCCAAGCAGCCATAACTGTAGCTCATAGACAGACAATTTGTCTAGGTTATGCCAGTTGGAAGCTATACATGATCTCATCAAGGTTGAAAGCTGAATTAACCACTCTAATACAAACCACTCTCCTTTCAGCACCCATGGAATTCTGAAGTAAAGAATACCTCCATCAAATAAAGGAGAGAAAATCCTATAATTTCATGCACCCATGGGGCAAGCCACCCCCATAGGCTGTACATTTTGTTACATTTCCAAAGCTTAAACACCAGGTCTGGGGTACCTTGCAAGCTAGGCAGTAGGTTTCATTACTGAATACTTAAGTACAACCACAGGGTAGCCAATATCCATACATCCATACAGAATCACACACATTTCTCTTAGATATATGGGAGGTTGTTCTGCTTACTTAAAATCCTTATTAAATTATCAAGATTAACTTGGTACACATTTGATATAACTGGATTATTGTCGCTCTGAAGAATGTGTTGGCTGCCTCATTATATTTACCTACTAACAGTAGTCAGTAAGCATTTATGGCTTTAATACATAAGGTTCCCAGTTTATTGGTTACAGGCATAATGGGCCATGCAATCCTTTCCTTTAGGGGAGATCAAAAACTAGTATATCATAAGCACAAATATTTCTAATGATGAATTTTGCTCAGACATCATTTAGCCTGAGATAAGTATAAGGAACAAAATATCTCTGGACCCCTGCATCACACACTACATCTTCCAGTTGGTTGATGCATTTGCCCCTCCAGGTGACTTCTACCAAAGACTTATTGTCAACCCTTATACCATGACTGCCACCACAATGGAGTAGCTGAACACCAGAGCATAGCAGATGGAAGGGACATATATAAATTCTGGAAGGTTGCATGGGTCCTCTGCATGTAATACCAGCTCCTCAAATGCTGGAGAATACCTTTATAGTACCAGCAAACAGTCCAGGGTAAGTTAGCTCAAGGAATCCCTGTCTCAAGTCTTGTGCAGATAGGGGGAGAGGGGCTTCATTTCTGAATGCCTATAATTGCACTAAAGTAAAAGCACTGGGATATTTTCCACTATAATGAATCCCCAGTTCCAAGTATGCCTTGGAAGCATATCTAACTGCTGCCCACATCTCCTTCTCCCACAGGTGTACTGATTTAAAAGAAAGGAGATCATTTTAAGAATTATACGATGTAGAGGAATAAGAATATAATTGAAAATATAAAATAATTGTGGGGAGGCATACATTTTAACAGGAACTATTCTACCTAATAGAGATAGGCCAAGTTTTTGCCAAGACTGGACCCAAAGAAACACTTCAGATTATATAAGTAGTAGATTTAAAGTGCCCATTTTGTAGGTCTTGGGTTGAACCAATATGCCCAAATATCTAAGAAATTTGTTAAATCATGCAAAGGCCAGTCCACTGTCTTTACTCATAAAGACCAAGCTGCAGGATTTACAACATACAGCACAGTTTTCTCTTTATTTAAATTCAGCCCTGAGATTAAGGCATAGTTTGTAAGAGCTAATAAATGCTCACTAACATCTGCCTGAGGACAATGAGTAAGAAGAACAGACTTCAGCAAAAAAACAGAGCCCATGTTTCTGCCCCATGCAATGTCCATCCTGAAACATTAGAATACATACGTAATACCCTATTCAGAGGTTTGATAGCCAATAAAACCAGAGCAGGAGATAAAGAGAACTCCTTGCTTATACCCCTCAGATGAAAAGCGGAGGAAAGAGTGGAGTTTGTACATATTCTGTCACATGGTGCAGCATATGAAGCCAACACCCCTCTTTTAAAGGTATGCATGAATTTCATATAAGCTAGGACCTTTTGGAAGTAGCACAACAGATGGTTTCAAATGCTTATTCAGAAATCAGTAAATATTACTACCAGCAGTTCTACAACATTTGCAATACTGAGTACTCTATATTGGGCACAGATTTGTTATAAGCAGCATCTTTAACAACTTATTAGACAAGTCAAAGTTGGGATGACATAGAAATCTGTGTGTTTCCTAAGAACCCGGATTTTATTTACTTAATAGTTTGGCATTCTTGTCTGAGGTCTAAAAATGTTTTCTGCCAGTTGTGGGCTCCAGTTTGCTTCCATGTTTGCCATAGTTTATTGTTCTGTTTGATCTCTGTCCTTATTATATTTGGAAGCCAGGGGCACTGTTGGCTCTTAAATGGTCTTTATAACACTGGGTGGTACTTGTCCAGTACTGGTTTAGTTAGAAGAGTTAGATTTGTTAAGAGCTTCTGTGGAGTTTCAGGTTTCAAAAGAGGTAGATGTTGACCTGTTAAATATCATCTGTGTCACATATTGACTTATCTTCTGCACTCTCAGGTTCTGATCTTGTGAATATTATTGTTGGTGATTTTTTGGGGGGAGACTTGGTAGCTATAGTAGCTTCAGTAGGTAAATGATCTCTAATTAAATAAGAATATAGTATTTTTTGTGGGAAGATTTTATTAGCCAGTCAAAGCAGGTGCTGCAAATTTTTTAAAGGTGAGTGTATGATGGATCTTTTATCAGAAGATTATTTAATGCCATAAGTTTAGTCATACCTTTGTCATTTTTATTTTTATTTATTTTTTGTGAGCATATAACTGCTGTTAAGAGTAGATTCCACTATGTGTATACTTAAAGGTTATCCCACTATCATTAGAACTTTGGTTTGATTACTGGTTGCATCTGATGCCAGAACCCAGGTAGATGAGATTTCATTGGCAGAGGTACTCTGACCTAAGTGTTGTGCTCTTATTTTTCATCCTTCCCCCTTAAATAGCAATGTCCCACTTAACCTGTTTTCAAGCCTTATCTGTTATTACTGTAGATGTTAAAGTTATTTATGATGTAAGTAGATGGACATATTTTAACATTATTTCATTAATTCCAAATATGGCCTGTTTGTTTTGTTGTATTCATGACTTTAGTGTGTGTATGTTGTTCTGAATGCTCTGGGAATTTAGGTAACTTATTTTTATACTCATTCTGTCTGGCTTAAGTAAAAGTGTTAGATTTCACTGCAATAATATATGTTCTTGTTACTTTGATGAGTGAAGCCAGTTTGCTAGGATTTTGGGTATGGAGTGCATTGGATCTGGGTTTAGGTTAATGGGTCCAGAAAGCATTACTTTTTTTTTTACCAAAAAGACATATAGAAGTACAGCACCTTTCTTTAAATCCATTTGGATGTTTTAGTTAATCAGTCTAGTAGTTTTATTCTAAATAATAGCTGCTATTTTCTGACTTTTGGGTTGTCATTGTGACACAACAGCTATGATTGGCTGGGTCTATATCAGAACATCGAAGTATTAAAACGTTGAATGTTCTGATATCGAACACCATTCAGCGAACGCTAAGAATAGCAAAGGTGCGGAACAGCAAATTCTTTCCTCGGGAAAGAATTCGGTTGGCCATTTCTGTGGCTTCTATATTCTTAGCACTGTAGTGGAAAGTTACGGGTTGGGTTCAGGTAAGTGTGCGATTGTTTGTACGTTAGGGTTAGGAATGGGTTAAGTGAGTTAGGGTCAGGGTGCGGGTTAGGCGTGTGTGCGATAGTGACAGACTTTAGGGTTAGGGCGTGGGTTAGGTGAGTGTGCGATAGTGACAGAGCTTAGGGTTAGGGTTTGGGTTAAGGTAAGTGGGTAGATAGTAGTGTATGTTTAGCATAGTGTAGCGTTAGATGTAGGAATTTAAGTGTATGTGTGTGGTTGCTGTTTGTTTGATGTGCTTGTGTTGTGTGTATGTGTTTCGGAGCAGCAAATTTTTTCCATGGGAAAAATGTGAATGTTCGATATTTTCATGTTTAGATGTTTTGGGGCCGATGAAATAGTGTTCACTATTTTCATCTTTCGATAACGTGATATAAACGCGATTGGCTAGCTGAATGGTTAAATTACAGTTTTGTCTACTAATTGCTGTGCCGACAGACTAATTATTAATAGGAGGAGTTAAATGGTGGTGACTATGAATATGATTCTTATTATCATGAAATCAAGCAGGGAATATGAGTTTGTTTTGGAGATTGTCTTGTTAGTTAGGTCTTTACATTGTCAGTGGAAGCTGTTACTCTATGGAGCAAAGAAGATGTGTGGAGTTTTAAATTCTACTGGTTAGTAGTCGCTGAAGTACAGGTGATATGTTTTAATTTTTATTGGCTGAGGGTGGGTGGGAGGTAAAGCATTTTTTTTGTTTCCTGGTAATCTGATTTCATTGATTAGGGAAGGGAAGCAGAGCAAAGTGTACCTACAAAGGAAATTATATAAAGGTCACTGGGAACGGGGATAGGGTGGACATAAAAATGAAGACAAGCAAATGAGGCTGAGCATATCAGGAAATTTCCAGGCCAAGTCACTGCCTTCTTCCAATGGACACAATCAAACTGTAGTACCTTGGAATTTGACTCAAGATAAAAATCACCTAACTGGGTCTTTAAAGTTGCAGACAGAATGCAAAGTGGGGTCACTTAAGAAGGGAGTAGCCTTCAACAGAGTCCACTTTGAGTATAACTAGCTAAAGGCACATAATAACACAGTGGAAGGAACTGCTCATAGGTCTGAACAGATGATTAAGAAATATTTCAGTAAAACCACAAAGCTCAAGAGCTATATGCGCAACTCTGTTACTTTAATACATTGAGCACTTTTGTTCTTAAGGACTTCTTCAGTACAAAAGTCACTAGGGGGCTTCCTTACACTACAGTACTTTTAGATGTGTATCTTCATGCACAGTCTGCATGAAGGTTGTAATGAAACTAGAACCAAGGTGGTTCTTTCTAGCAGATTAACTGTGGGATGGGTTTTCCACCATTCTATTCTATAAGAAAGAAAGACGGGAACTGTAGAGCAACAGCATGTGAGCATACATCTTATCTTCTTACAAGAAATCTGGAATAAGTCTAAAACAGTGAGGGGGGGGGCAAAGGCTCAAAAATAGGAACATATTTAAATATTCTACTTATAAACTGAGAAGGTTGCTAGAATAACAGGATTTCTGTTAGAATGCATTCCTGAATATAAAGCCATTAACTCAAATATATGTCACTAATTAGTGACTTCAATCCTCAGTGATTTTTCAGAAAACTACACATTTTATGAGGAACCGACCAAAAACATGAGGCAAAAATCTGGACAGTCTGCAAAAATCTGGACAGTTGAGATGTAGGCATGTGAGGTACAGAGGAATACTTAACAGGTAATTGGAATTACTACCTAAAAGGCCAATAGTTGTTTAACCAAAATATACTGCATCTATGAATTGTACATATTTAGTACTCTACACTTCCTGCTTTCTTTTCACTTTGTTTTTTTTTTTTTCTTAAAACACTAAGGTCTACATAGACCAATAAATTCCTGCTATTAACTTTAAGACAAAATGTACTGCTTTTCTATTTTCCCCCTCTCTTGTTATTTAAACATGACACTCAGTTTGGATTTGTCATAATAATATAAGAATATATTAGATACATTTTACATGTTTCTGTATTATCTGCATGGACATGTAGTAATAATGCAAAATACTGAATGCAGTACTCATGGGATTCTGCTGTTTCCAGAGGGAATAGACTTGGTAAACCTAAATTAGTGTTTTGGGGAAACTTTAAGGAAACTGATTCACTGCCTGTGTCAGCACTACTTTAAGTTATCATGAACAATATTAGACAGATATAATCCATTAAAGCTCATTGAGATTTATATAAAAATAATTGCAAACAAGAGAACACCAGGCCTGCCCAGTTACACAGTGCATATGAAGGAAACATGCAATTCTTTAAGACCTAAACTATATGATTTATTTCCAAGGTGCTTTTCTCAGGAAATTTAAACATCATGCCTTAGGAAATCTTCACAAAGCAAAAACTGAAAATGTTGAAATGAATAATTAATTGCAAGGCAAGGAGTTTCCTACTTCCTAAATTATTTTTTCTCCCTTTAATAATTTATTCCAGTGGTTGTTGTTGTCTTTCAGCTTTTCCCAGTTAGGGGTTGCCACAGCGGAAACTCCGGTCTGCCAATGATTGGCAGTAGATTTTCACGGTGCCGAGTTGCCAGCTCAATGCCCATCCTTCAGTGAAGACATGCCCATTCACGCATGTCTTTCGGAACACCACTCGACCCGCGGGGAGGACATGCAAACTCCACACAGAAGGCACTCCCCGCACACTAGCTGAGATTCGAATGGGAGAACCTCTAGCTGTGAGGCAAGAACGATACCGCTGCACCACCGCGGATAATAATTATTGGATATGCACTGAAAAGCTAATTAGTAGACTGTACCACTGGAATAATTTATTCCAGTGGTACAGTCTACTAATTAGCTATTCAGTGCATATCCACTACAACCTGTGCATAACAACGTAAAAAAATCAGACCTTGCAGTTAACTCTCAGCAGCATTTTATTACTGCAACAATCATCAGACTTCATCAAATTATTCACCATCCATATCACATTAGTTCTAATTCATGTGTTTCTCCACATGATTTTCTCTAATTACCATAGTTGTTATCTGATATTTAATGAAAAAGCTACTTACATAACTGGTAATGATCATCCATGACCAAATAGCTTCTTATATAACTAAAAAAGCTGTATAAGGACTGCACCTATACAAAAATGATAAAAGGATATGATATCTTTTCTCAAAAATGTTTTTATTCTTCAAATACAGTTGAATACATTCTATAGTATTTGTATATAACATCCTAAATAACTATGTACACTATTTACATCAGCCTGACACTATAACAGAGCTCAATATATGCAATTACTTTATAGGTATAACAATCCAGTTATCAGAGTGCATCTGTTCAGTTATTGTAAAGTGTCAATCAATGATAATACTTTTTTCCATGGATTTTTAATAAATTCTTAATTCTTTCATTTTTATTTCGAAAAATGCTGTGGTCTTCAGCAGGCTGTAGAAGTCTTCCAAAGTTGGTATTTTGTTTGTATTCCATCTTCTTGTTATACACTTCCTTGAGATTTCAAGTATTGTCCATAGGAGATACATATTTGACTCATTCAAATGAGGACCTTCACACACATTTAATAATACTAGAGCTTTAGATAAGTTAAACGATTAATTAAATAAAGTTTGTAAAAAGTTTTTAATACCATTCCAAAATGGCTTCATTTTAACACAGTCAAAAAAAATGTGATTCCAATCTGCATTCTGTATTTGCTCACACCTCTAACATATTCCTTTTATGGAATAATTAATTTTAGTAATTATATCTGGAGTTAAGAATGCTCTGTGAAAGCATTTCCAATTAAAAACTTTCCAGTGTTGTGTAAAGGATGTATGTTTTATTGATAATAAAATATTTGATTTAATTTCTTCAGTTAGTTGCAATGAGGGTTCTTTTGTTATATAATTTATAATTTATCAATATCTTGTAAAATTCTGAAATACTATTTCTCATGTCATAATCATTATATATGATTTCTTGTAGGTATTTCATAAGTTTAGGTATTTCTTTAAATGAAGAATTACTATTTATTCTGCATAACTCTCAGAGACAGTTTAGCTAGTCCTATTTTTGTTTAAAGATGGGTCAGAAAATACTAGACAAAAGCATTGTCTGACCCTATTATTATAGACACTGGTCAGAGCAATAGAGGGAATGCCCAAGCACAGTGTTATCATCTTGAATCTCACCCACCATGGTAAGTTCTCGAACTTGCCTACAATCCAACATGTTCACTGATGGGGTCTCTTCATGGGCATTGTCAAGGATGCTTGTATGGGACTGAGAGTTTCTTTTACTAAACAAATAAGACTTGCTGTGAGCCATATTACAAAAGAACCATGGCTGCAATGTTTTCCCATTCTTCAAATATGAGCAGACTTGTAAAAAAGTACTAAAACTTTTAGAAAGAAGCTGTGGCCATTTAAACATTTTAAAAATGCATTATTTCATCCCCATGAAGAAACTGATATAGAGTAAATCAATGACTGTGACACTGTGGATTAGATGAACATGTTGTTTTTAAACCTTTATTGGGTATATCCTAAGGGTTGACTTTTCTTATACAACAACATATTTCATTGTGCCATTTTAGCAGTTTAGAGGTGATTTCTAGCAGCTATAACTGCCCTCTTTATCAAGAAATAAAGACGTAAAGAGATGACTAGTCACAAGCTTTTTATAACTGAATAAGAATGAATATTTTATTTAAGAAACAATAACTTCAGCAGTAGAGTTAACAACTAAACACACAGAGAGTTATAAAACTGCACACAGAAGTAGAAAATAATATTGTGTTAAAACAACTCACAAGTCGTACGCAGCAAGGCAGTTCTTCTTTTCCTTCTGACATATGTTTTCCATATAGAAACCAAAGATGCAATAAAGCAGTTTCACATGTACATACTTGATCAACTATCACCTTAAAAAAAACTTCTAATTATTCTTTTATAAAATGTTAGCTTCCTGGCCTAGGAAATGTCACAGATCTAGCAATCACAAGGCAGAACAAATTAAAGCGTGTTTCACTTGTCTGGCATACATTGCACATGGTATAAATAACTACTGTAATTCAAACAGAAGGACATTCCAACTTCAGTTAGAAACTTTATGTACTTGTTATACATTTAATAGGAAAAAAGGAAGCAAGTTCACATATCTTTTCATGCCTCTGAAAAAAACCCTTTCAGATTAAAATACATGTTTAATTTACCTGATGCAGGATTTACAAAATGCAAGCATAGCTGACATATCTGTTACATTCTGACTCAAAAAAATAGTGGCATATTTATTCTCAGATTTTGCCCCAAAAGGGAACTTTTTGAACTTTTACACTAGTTTATTTGATTTACAGTTAGAAGGTGAAACTTTGGTATAACTGTAGGTCCAGGTATTTGAAAGAGTGAATGGTTATTACAGAGTTCTGGAAATGGTCTAGAATGACCCTAGTTTATAAGAAGTTCCAACCAGCATGGCTTCAGATTTGGTGCAGTTGAGGATTAACTTCCTGTTGCTTAGTCAGTTGGCACCTATTAATAGATCTTCATGAATATTAGATTTTTCAAGTGCTACCTCTCAAACCATGTAATGTCCATAAAGACTGGAAGTATTGTCTCTTGGGGTTTGTTACTATAGAGGGAGAAAGGGAATGGGAGATCACAAAACATTTGGGTAGAATTTCATCCAGGATGTGTTGAGTGGGAAGCAAAGAAGCCTATTTTCACAGCAAATGTACTTTTAGTGAGGAAATTGTGTGGCCATGGTGATTTTTGGGCCTTATTCCATGAGGCTGAAGGGTCTCAATGAGGAGATGGTGATCAACAATGCCAAACGCTTTAGTGGGATCAATAAATATGTTGTTTGTGAGCTCAGCTCTAATCATACCAAATGAAATGTCATCTGCT
Source organism: Protopterus annectens (assembly GCF_019279795.1). NCBI lineage: Eukaryota > Metazoa > Chordata > Ceratodontiformes > Protopteridae > Protopterus > Protopterus annectens. The sequence continues at coordinate 689,609,316 of NC_056749.1, read as the reverse complement.
TGTGGTCAAAGGGCTGTTATTGTACTACAGACTAACCAGAAGTTATGTTTGGTTCCAGAAAGCAGTTTCTAGATTTTCCTGTGCTTGGAAAGCTGACTCTAACCTAGGGTTTTTAAAACTTTACCAAATGCTGGAAGACTGGAGCTCAATCTGAATTCAGTAAAAGAGTTATTTTTGGAAATTTTGGAAAATTACTTAATTATAAAATTTTCCATAGTGTGGGGATTCTATTTTGGCACAGGCAAAGATGAGAGGTGATTTTTAAGACAATTTATTAATGTGAAAGAACAACTATAAATACAAATACAGTAGAACAAATAAAATGGAAAATGGGACAATCACAAGCAGGTAGATATATCTAAGATAAAACATATAAATGCAATCTGTGACCTACAGATGAAGAAAACTAGAGAATTAACTTTACATAATTACAAAATACAGTAATATATATGGCAGAATTGTATAGTTACTTTAAGTGTTTATAACAAATATAGGAAAAGGATGACTGTGATTAAGGTATGAGAGGAGAGACATGTTAATGAATATATTCAATCCATCTGAACTAAATGTCTATGACTATAATACTGTTAATCCATAAATTGCATATTGCATCATATTATTATGCATAATACATCATATTATTAAAGAGGAGAATGACTGGCAAAAAGCTTACTCTGCAGATAATCCAGTTATGCAAATCCTCCTCTGAAAGGCTAGGGGGGTGTTTTCCAAGCGTACACTATATAGGCTCTTATTACAGCATAGACCTGGCGTAACCAATCCACTGAGAGGCTAGGAATTGTCTCAAGTCCTGAGACATACCTGCTCACATGGGAGATTTTGAGCATGATAGAGCTGAAAATATTGTTAATACAAGAGACTATGGAGGACAAGAGTTTTAAAACCAAGGGGCAGTCCCAAAATTTAGGAACAACAGAGGAATTATGTAAGACATATCCTTGACATAATATAGTAGCGACGAAGTTGCTCAAAGCCAGCAGAAAGTGTAGTTTAAGAAGGGAGTAAATTGATTGATTGGATAATTGAAATAAATTATGTTGTAATATATAAAAGGAAGGAAGGAGTGTGGGTATTGTATCTGATGAAGTCTCTTGTTTGTAGATGAAAGCACTTATGATTTGTGTGGTACTATACTTTTAATAAATTTTCACATTGGTGAATCCTGCTGGCTTGGAGCAACTTCATTGATATTATTTTGTAAGGATTTGGCTGCCACTTACTTCATTCTTTGGTTATAATATGATAGCAACCAACTCTTTAGCGATACTAGTAGCTGGGTCCAAATAACAAAGATGTATGAAAATTATTGTCTTTCCAAATATGTAGGGAACAGCTCCTAGTGATTTATTATCCTTTAAAATCTTTTCAACCTTCTCTTTAGATTTACAAACCCTACATTGGAGAGCCAGGAGTAGACTGATGCTACTACATCTGCCATAAGGATAGATGTTAAAATACAATAAATACATGAGACTTTATATTTCACTTTTAAGGGGCATCTGAGAGTATGATTTATAGCAGCAATTAGGGAGAGGGTAAGGTTTCACTGAGATATGAGAAGAAAACGGCAACCTACTGATCATAAACTCCAACTACAAATATTTCCAGAAGGACATTACAGGCAGAGTCTGATCTCTTTGAAGGTCCTCAAATGTATTAGGATGTTCTGCCCCCCCCACACACACACACACACACATACACATACACAATAGTAACCATGTCAAAAAAGCCATTGTGTGGCAAATTTGTCCAAACCTGTTGCAGGAACAGGGGATCCATCCACTAGAAATGGGAATTGCCCAAAAGAGGGATAGCTGAACGCTGAATGGAAGACCATGTGAGTATTTTAGAAAGGGTTCTCAGAAGAACTCTGGGTACAAAATGAGTCTTCAAGTGGAAATCAAATCTTCATTTCAGTTATAACCCACCTAGGAAGGGCTGCATTATTAAGTGAAAAGAAACAGGAAAGTGTAAAGGCTTACAGTAAGACCCCCAATTAGGGATCTCTGGGTCTGACAAATGGATAGCGGTTATTCTAACTGTCCAGTTTATTCTTTTCTTCTGACCACCCTAAATGTAGGCATCAGCCAAAGTGCTGATCTTCTTTAGCCATGGGTGGGATTGTAGGGTATGAATATGCCTAAAATTCTAAAAGACCAAAGGAAAGTGAACATCTTAACAGATTATCTTAACAGATGATGCTAAAGAGAGGCCTTTTTTCTGCTAACAGTTCAGCTATGCAAAATATCCATAGAATCAGCATTCTGGGAAAGGTTAGTATTTGCAGTCCAGCCATATAGGTCCTGAAAGAATCTGGCAAATAGCCTATCTATTCCTGTAAGAGAAGAAAGTAATCTTTCATGAGGGCATTTCCTGCCTGCAGGTATGATACCAGATTTTCCACAGTTTCAATCTGTAGGTTAATAGTTTACCAGATCTGTTTCTCTCTGCCCATGCCTGTGAGGCAATTCTCTCAAGAAAAAGTTATGATTTTTTTTTCCAAATGATGATATTTTACTGTTGAAGTGTAGCCTTGCATTCCCTTAATGTCAAAGCATTTTAAAACTCTCTACTTTGCATTTATTCCATAATTCCTGAACCAACTTTTCATATGCTCCTATCTTACTTAGCCCTACTACACAGTCTTTAAACTCTACTTTAACAGACTCCCACCAAACCTGAATTGACATAATACAGGATAGGTTAACAAAATATATATATATTCAAAATGTTTAACAGCATTTTGAACAAGTGACTGATCTTTTAAAATTAGAGTCCATCCACCAACCCACCTGCCCTTCAGGACAGTTTTGCCACTTCTATCCCAAAGAAACTGCTTCATGATCTGTGTTTTGGGGCAGGAATGACAGTAGACTCCATAGCAGAGTTGACCAGCTAGTTGAGATTAAAACATAATCAGTCCTGCTGCCCATGGTACCCTGATTAGAATTACAGGTACACACTGTATCCAGTGGATGTAATGCTCTTCATATATCTACTAAAGTTAAATGAGTGTGTGCCTCTTTGGTGATAGTCTGAGATTTTATGTTTTTCACATCAAATATTACTTGTACCCCTAAGAGTGTCTGAGGAAGCATTAAAATCCCCTGCTAATAAAAATATATCAATAATTCTTTCTATTACGCTGGATATATCTGTAAAAAGCAGGGTAAGTTTGTATGAGAGCCATAGAGGCAACCTAATGTCCAAAGGCCTTCAGGGAAGGAAAAGCAGTTGCAGAACTGACTTTCCTTGTTTGTATAACATCTTCTGCTATAGGTTCCAGTTCAAAGATACCAAGACTCCAGTTTTAGACTTATGTTGTTAGATTGCACCCACAGGGTCCATACGTCAGCCAGAGTGACAGCAAGATTCCTTAGACATATACTAGTAAAAGTATAGAGTTGTAATTTTAAAAAAGGAATATTAACTGAACTGTGAGAGAAGGGCAAACAACTGCAAGTTAAAGACAAAAGAATATATGTTGATAATGATTACTCCCTTGCAGTTTGACAGAAGTGAAATACATTTTATAGGTTCATAGGTTCATAGGTTCATACTAGGCTATCTGCCCTAGGGCATTTATAAGCCTAGCCAAAATGTGTTTGGCTTTCGCCACCCATTTTAAATTTATTTTGCTATGCCCTTTTTCGAGATTAGTATACTGTGCCCCTGTCTAACAATGACACAGAAGTATACCCGGGGTAAACCTACGATCTCCCATCCACTCATCAAGATTCCTCTTGAAGAGAGTCAATGAGGGACTCTGCCTAACCTGGACTGGGATTTTATTCCAGAGTGAAGGGAGCCTCTGGGTTATGAATCTGTCCCTCCAGCATGTCCTATTTATTTCAGTGCTGAGGTTCAAGTCTCTCGAGCACGTAGCTCAATGGGATTTGGATTTTCTGAGGTGCAGCATGTCCATTAATTCCGGGTTGGACATGGCTTTATACGTCAGGCACAGATCGCCTCTGAACAGGCGGTATGCCACTGAATAGAGCTGGAGTTTCTTTAACCAGGCAGCATATGGCATCTGTATGAGCCCTTTGATCCTCTTGATGAGGTACTTTTGGTGTCTTTCCAGTTGCTGCAGGTGTTTGGTAAGGTACATCCCAAAAGGGGCATTGTACTCAATTATGGGCCTGATGAGGGATGAGTAAAGAGGCACGATGACGTCCCCTGATCTAGATGTGAATCCCTTCATGATTAGGTGGGCTATATAAAATGTTTTTCTAACCACTTTGGCCACGTGGTTGTCAAATGAGAGATTGCTATCAACTTGGGTCCCCAGGTCCCTAATTACTTCTTCTGTACTTAATGGATTAACACCTATGTGGTAATTTGTGGGCACTTTGTTTTTGCCAAAGGGATGACTATACACTTTTGGCATTTAGCTTGAGGCCATGGCTCTGGCACCAGTTGTCTGTTTCTATGAGGCCCTTTTGGAGGATGCTTGTGTCGGCTGGAGAGTCGATTATGGTGCCCAGTTTGCAGTCATCTGCGAACTTGGTCAGCCACAGTCCTTCCATGTTGGCCTGTACCTCCGAGAAATATATACCGAACAAGAGAGGTCCCAGGACTGAGCCTTGTGGGACACCACTTGTAACTGGTTTGGAGTCTGACATGGCTCCAGCAATTCTAACCATGTGGGTTCTGTCCTTGAGCCAGTTTGCAATCCATCTAGTGACATAGGGGTTTATATTTAAGCTGGTGAGCTTATCTATAATGCCCGAGTGGGGTATTGTATCGAAGGCTTTTGCGAGGTCCAGGTAGGCTGTGTGTACCACCTTCCCCTCGTCAATCGCCTTGGTGACTGTTTCAAAGAAATCAACCAGGTTTAAGAGGCAGGATCTGCCCTTAACAAAGCTGAACTGGGTAGGATCCAGTGTCTGTAGGTCCCCAATATCTTTATTTATGAGGTCCATGATGATCCTTTCCATAGCTTTGCAGACCAAGCTAGTCAGGCTTATGGGGCGATAGTTTCCAGGATCCGTTGAGGCACCACCTTTATGGAGAGGGACCACTGTTGCTGTACGCCACTCTTTGGGCACATATCCTGTAGTAAGGCTGAGATTGAACAGTAGTTTTATGTTTGGGTTTAGCTCTTCTTGGAGTTCATGTAGGACGCAGCCCGGGACACCGCCTGGTCCCATTGATGCTGTGTTTTTGCTTTGGAGAGGGCGGCTCTTACCTGAGCATCTGAGATGTCAGGGGGGCAGCACTCTGCTGTGATAGATATTTGCCCTTTTGGTGGGGAGGGGGGGGGATTGCGCTGAACATGTCAGCTAGGATGTTGGCAATGTCTGTGGGTTCAGTGTATTTTTTGTCATTTTGGACTAATTCTGAGCATATCTGGGAATTACCACCCAGGTTCCTAACATAACTAAAGAAAGCCTTGTGATTATCCTTAGTGTCCTGTGCAATTTTTCTCTTGAAGCTGGCCTTAGAAAATTTTATGAGTGCCCATAGTTTTTTGCTAATACTGATCAGTGATGCCTTCCCTTTTGGGATTTTGCTCTATCATTTAGTAGCTTCCTCCTTCTATTGTATAGTTTGTTTATGGCTGGGGTCCACCAGACAGGACGTCTGCCTTTGGAGGATTGGGTCTTGGTTTTATTTGGGATCGCATGATCCATGCATTCCTGAAGGTGTTCATAGAATGTGTTTATAAAGGATTCTGTGGTCTGGGACGCATTTTCCACAGGCCCGGGGGCTTTGAAGGATTCCACCTCAGTTTTGAGAAGTGTGAAATTTGCTTTAGAGAAGTTTTTCACTGTGGTTTTCTGGGCAGGGGGTGGGGTCGGAATGTGAATATCCAGTGAGATTAGTTTATGGTCTGATCTTACCAGTGAGGGATACACTTCTGGTCTGGAGCATAGAGTCCCCATGTTGGTGATGATCAGGTCCAGTATGTTTTCCCCTCTTGTGGGAGTGGTAACAAGTTGTTCCATAGCATTTGAGTTTATAAATTCTAGGAACCTTTGGGCTAGGGTGTTGGAGCTAGAGTAATGCTCCCAGTCTATGTTTGGGTAGTTGAAGTCGCCCAATATAATGGTGTTTGGAGAGACCTTCATATTTTCCAGTGTTCTCAGGAAGGTCGAGTGGGGTTCCTGGGTTTGGGAGGGTGGTCTGTAGCAGGCTATAAACTGGAAGGCAGTTTTACCCACTGTTAGTTGCACATGGATAGTCTCTGATGCTTCGTGCTTTGCCACCAACCTGGAGGTGTGGGTATCTTTGATGAATATCGATACTCCCCTCCTTTTGTGGTTCGGTCCAAGTTTTGGGGCCGAAAAGCATGGTATGAGGTATAACCTGGTAGTGCTGGGGTGCTCTCGGAGCCCTGAACCAGGTTTCTGTTACTGCACAGATATCGATGTTCTCCATGCTAAGGAGAGTTTCGTGCGTGCATCTTGAGGTTTAGACTTCTGGCGTTGAGTAGCATTACTCTTAGTTTCTTATCCCTTGTGATACCTATGGAGGTGGGTTTGTCTTTTGAGCCTTGCCTAATAAAGGCACTATGGGGTAGCAAGAGCCTTTGCCAATATCCGAAAGCCCAGGGGTGACAGGTGCAAGCCGTCCCTAGCGAAGCATTGTGGCTTGTCGAGCATATCATCCCAAGCTGACAGGCATTGGATCCCCTTTGAATGACACCAGTACTTAAGCCAATTGTTGAAATTGATCATCTTGTCTTCATATTGTGGCATCATTCTTGGTGAGGGTAAGATGCTACTCAAGGTCAGGGTCATACCGGCCTGGGATACATGCTCAGAGAGCTCCTTTATGTCTCTTTTCATGTAGTCCAGGGAGGTATGTCTCAGGTCATTCACACCAGCATGGACAATGACTGAGTCATATTTGTACTTGCCTTGGAGTGACCTGAGTGCTTGTGTTATGTGGCAGATCCTAGTGCCCGACAGGCTGCTCACTGTGACCCTCTCCTTGTTCAGCCTGGTGAGCGGGACGTCAGTGTGCCTGATGATAGAGTCACCTATTACAAGTGTATCAGGTGTGTTGTTTAGTCTTAAGGGCTGTGACTGTTCGGCACACTGGCTTTGTGAGATATGTGTTGCATGTGTTTTGTTTTGGGGTAGCGGTTGCTTGGGTGTCTGCTTTGGAGGTCTCTGCTGCTTAGGCAGATCTTTATTTAGAGCCTCCGAGTATGTTTTTGTGTGATTATGTGTTTGGTTTGCTGTCGTGGTAGGTCTATGTGAGACTGGAATTGTAGTGAGTGTGGTTTCCTTCTCCTCCTGACTGGTTATGCCAGTACTGAGTTGAGAGAGCTTAGCCTCCAGTTTGGCTATATGGTTGCATCTCTCACATGTGTTGGAATATGTTGGGAGGAGGAGAGGAGGAGGAGAGACTTGACAGTCTTTATAATATTAAGCTCCAGCTAAGAACTCACCTAACCTTCCAGCATTACTGAAAGTTAATTTCCCCAAAGTAAAACCATTCATCAATCCTGAATAAGCATCAGAGGAATTAGAAAGGTACAGGGAACAGAGAGTGGTGGAAGAAAGAGAGGGAGGTCCTGCAGAAGCAATATCAGAGCCGACACAGCAAAGGGGAATATTGATGGAGACATGGCCTGTTAAAACCTTTCCCAATATCTAGATGGAAGAAAAAAAGAGTGATGGAGAAAAACCAAAAAAGAGTGACAGAAGAGCCAGTCACTAAGATCACAACGACAAGTGCATACAGATGGTAAACCATACTAAATAGGTAATGGGTGTGATTAGTTAAGCAGAATAATAAAAATAATATTACATATATAATATAATATAATAAAACAAGGGGAATCAAGGTCAGTGTATACTTTAGAATTTGCTTGCAGAAGTTTAGACAGTTAATTACACAAACATGTGGACCAAATATACCAAGTATCTGAAAGCTAGGGGAGGGAGGAGTGAATTGAAATTGTGCAAACTTAAACCGAAGTGAAAACTTCCATATACTTAGTTACACGAAGGTCATGTGCAGACCTTCAATGGTAACCATGATGTTCTGTAAAAAAGAGGAAATGTAGAATGATTCAGTGTAAAATACTGATATCATGGGAGAAGTGCATGTCAATGTCAGTTGGAGAATGAGATTGTAAGGAAAGTTCCTCAATTCAAATGGACATTAGCAGCTATTGATGGATAAATTGAAATGACTGGTCAACAGAACTGGGCAAATACTATGGAGATATAAATCAAAGAGGCTTTCTTAATTTCCCAATTAAAGCAGGAAACTTTTGTAAAGGAGAGAATACTATACACTACATAACTGTCAGTACAGACTCTTTGTATAATAAATTGTAAAATGAAATATAGATAGCATTTTACAGAGTACTGAAATGCCATTTAATGCAGCACTGTAATTTTTATTTGGTAAAGCATGAAAGATATATAACACCTGGAAATATAACAGAGTCTAATAAGGGTATGGAATAAGAATACAAGAATAAACAGAAATGGATATCAACAGGAAAAAAGTGGTTGTCAATGTTTCCTAATTTAATATAAATGGGAAAAAAGGTCCGTGTTCCTGTTTCTTAATTTAAAATACTAATCTAAGAAGCATATTAACATTAGGAGGAGAATCAAGCAGAAATAGTGGCAATAACGGTGAAAAACAAACATTAAATCAAAAAAAAAGTTAATGGAAAAGGAGAAATAATGTTAAATATAGAGGGAAAGGATGAAGCAATATAGAAAGACCAAAAGGGTGGAACGTTTACACATGGGGAGAGAATGGCAGTAAGTTGGTAAAGACAAGATAAGATGGGTAAGTTAAGGGACTGGAAGGAACAAAGAGAAAGACAGATGGAACACATGCAGAAGGAAAGTTACTATACCACAAACAGAGCTCACTTTACCAAAAGGAAGGCTAATTTCACCTCTGAATGGTGGAGGATCAGATTTTATATCTAGTCATCACAAAAATTGATAAAGGGTTAGTTTGTTATGTTGTTATTGTTTTTCCTAAGTTAAAGCTATGGAACAGATGTTGAAATAAACAGTCCAAACATGTACAGTGGACATCAGTATAACAGCAAGGGATATGAAGAAAGCACAAGAAAGAACAGGTGCAGGAAAAGAGCCAAAAGTAGGATGATGTGTGCCAAGGTTTGTTACGGGGTTACTAGAGAAGAGGAGACTAATGAAGACACTAAAAAGTCTTAAAGAAACTAGAATGAACTTAGTAATGTTTTAGGGGACATTTAATGAAAAAGCATAAAGCATATAGTAACAAAGGATGTGGCAAGTACAATAGAAAGAAGAAAGAGAGGGGTAATTATACTAATAACAAGGGGAACACATTTAAGGGTGGAAGACATGAAAATCAACCAGCAAGGGAGATTTCACCTGTTGAGGGACAAGGGGGGAGACAAAAGACTGACACGAGGCATTTTATATACCCACAAGGATAAAAATAGAGGAAATAAAGCAGGTAATGTTAGAAATTATAGAATTCTCCCAAGGTAAGGATTATTAGTAAGGCAATAGAACTTAATAATAGATGGTCAAGATGTAAGTGGAGGCCAAGAAAGAGCAAGCCATCAAGAGAGAGCAAATTTATTTAAAAGTCTAATGAAATTTTGTGGCTTTCAGGATGTAAGGGAGACCTTTCCAAGTGGTAGGAGCACTACTTACAACTTGGGACAGTACAGCTCAATGGCACAGCTGGATAGATGGAACATAACTATCAAACACAAGGAAATAATAAAAAAGGTTACAGCAATACTAGTATGTAACCATGACCAAATTAAAACTGAACTAGCATGTATGTATGTAAATAATGATGAAAGGAAGTGGAGGTTGTATATGGCAAGATTCAGAGGATAAAATAGAAATGAGAGGATAAAGAGCTATATAAAGCAATTAAAGAGGGAACTTCAAGGGTAAACAAATGAAAAAAAAAGTACACGAATGGGATATAATTAAGAAAATATTGAGATGGAGAATACAGGGTAATCAATGTTGGATAGAGAAAATAATATGGGAAAATAAGATGAAAGTAGAAAGATCAATTTTAATGTTAAGATGTCAAAAAAGGGGGAAGATTGATAAAGATACAGGTTGAATGAGGGAATTATAAAAGAATACTTCAGTTTTCCATAAAAGAGTAATGAAGACAACATGAAATAGGAAATAAGTATGGATTATTTTCAGGGAGGTTTAGATCTACCAAAATTACACATAAAGAGAATAATGTTCCATAACATTGGTAGAGATAAAAGAAACAAATGAAAGCACTGTCCTCCAGGAAGACATTGGGAGGAGATGGATTTTCAATTGAAACATGGAGAGAAAATAGGCACAAGACTATACTGGAATGGCACGCTCTGTTTAAGGGAATAACAGAAATGAAGGTGTGATCTGATTATTGGCATAGGGCTGCAATAGCAATCATTTTAAATAAAGTAAGCATCCCTGTGCTGCATGAGCATATTGCCTCATTTCAATACTGGAGATTGATTATAAAGTATCTGTGCCCATTTTTGCAAAAAGGTTAGTGAATATGCTTCCCAGGTTATTTACTGAAGATCAATAGGGTTTTGTAAAAGGGAAGCAAACGTATATAATAAAAAGTGAAACTGAAAGGACAAACAGACAGATATTGTTACTGGAACTAGATGAAAAAAAGGCATTTCATTTTGTACACTGGAAATACTTATGATAAATAATGAAGAACATGGAGTTCAAGAAAGGATCTGTTAAGTTAATCAAAGAAATAAACAGAGGGTCAGCATCAGTAATAAAAATGAATGTTAGACTGATGGGAAAAATACTTACAGGAAGAGGAACATGACAGGAGTGCCCACTGCCTCCACAAGTATTTGCAGTATATTTGGTGTCACTAGCACAAAGGAAAAGGCAATCAGACATGAGGTGGGGAATGACAGAGAGGAGAGAAAAACATTGCCCTGTTTTTTGGATGATGGAATTTTACATATCTCTAACTATTAACAAGGCCTTTGAAATACTAAGGACTTTGATAAATTTTAGGATGTTTTATAAACAAAGAAAATAGAAAGCAATAGTAGTGAACTAATCAATATTGTTCAAGCTAGTATGATTTCCCATACCATTGGGGTCATTATAAAATTAAATATTTGTGAATTTGGATATCAAGGTTAGAAATAATACTGCTAATAAATCATGGAAAAAACTTAGGAGAAAATTCAGAGGAATGATTAAAAATTGAAGATAATGGTAAATGAGCTAGATCAGACAATCCAGGCCGGAAAATGTTTACATTTCCTCAAATTATATATCTGTCTCAAGCACTAGTGTATGACCCAGGAAGAAAATGTTGTGAAAAATGCATAAGGGAAATGATGAGCTATATAAATGGATCAATGGATATCCTTGGGATATGGGCCAAAAGATGATTCTACCAAATGAGGAAGTAAGATTAGTAGTTCACAATTTACAAGAATGTTTTCAGGTATCCCAACTAAAAATGATTTATTTACTGAAAAACTTCCAGCATAAAATAAAATGCAAAAAGATGATGGGACAACTGGGACAATATATGGAGGGGAGAGAGGTAGGAATTTGGAAGCAAGTTCTAGAGGGAGGTCATGAGAAAAGTTACCAAAAATTGATGGGAGATAAAATAAAATAATTATTTTCAAGTAAAAGAATATAGGAGTTGGACCTTTTAATTTAGGCCAACAGGAATGAGTAAAACTCTTTTGTAAAATACACAGAGGAAATTAAAAAAGTGAAGTGAAGGCAATAAAAAGCTCTATTTTGGGAAGAAAAAATATTTAATAACAAGGAGTAAGACTATGATGTCTGGCAGTTGGTGCAGATGATTAAGAAGCTGTTAGCAAGCTATTTCCTGTAGTCCAGAGGTACAGGGTTTGAATCCTTCATTCCTCATTGTCTATCTGTATGACTCTGAGCAAGTCTCTTAACCAGAGAGAGCTCGAGGCATGAGTCTGAAAAAGGTCCATGGTGATCAGTGCTCTACTCCGGTAAACAAATACTAAAAAACAAAAATTAAATAAATGCATGAGTATAGGGTCTATGTCACATTTATAGTGCACATGAAAAGGAATTAGAAAAAAAATGACTCTCTAAAAGCAAGAGCTAAAAACAAGTCTGGTAGAGGCTAGAATAGAAACAGATGTAAATAAAGGTCTGGTAAGTAAAGTTTATAAAGATTTAATTCAAGGTAGATGGGTTAAGAAGAGAATGTGGCTCTAAGTTTGGCAGGAATTTTACTGAAAATTTTATATAAAACTGATATATTTTCTGCACTGCAAACAGAGACATAGGTGAGACCAGAAATTAAAATGTCAAAAAATTATACATAAAAAATAGCTACTAAATCAGAAAAGTTCAGAGGTTTTGTTTGGAAATGCTTACATAACTATTTCTCTACACCGGAGAGAATATAAAAATTTTCTCAGAAGTTGAAGAAAAATGTTGGAGAAAATTGAAAAACTGCAAGCAGTATGAGGACTAATGGGGGAGATGGATGCAACACAACTCTTCTTGAACTGGATTGAAGGGGTAAGGCAGGGGGACCACATTAAAGCAGTGGCAACATTATTTTTATTACCAGCCAAGAATGAATAACTACAAAATCAACTTAGAAGCCATCAATGGAAGAAGTACTAAACATGACGCAAGTAAGTGAGCGGCTAGAAAGAGAAATATCTAAGTATATTCCAAGCAAATTACATACAAAAAGCTGGGACCATTAGGATGATATGAAGGGTATCCTAAGGGTAAGGGAATAAAAATATTAGGAAGGGAAACATTTTGATGCAGAAAAGAGAAAAAGGGATGATGAAAGTGGGGTGGCACAATTAGAGAATAGAAAATGCAAGAAGTGTAAAGAAAAAAATAATGTAAATTCTAGCTCTTGGCTGAATCCTTTTTTTTTAAAGTAGAGAAAACAATTATTTGGTATTAAATGCATCATAGAGCCAACCATCAGAATAACAGAGTACACCATTCATACATGACTATACACAGAATGCATATAACATGGCAAATAAAGCAGGTTAAAATGTTATAAACTTTAGACCTTTTTAAAATATGTGTTCTCGAGTCAATATTTTTTACTATTAAAAATGCACCTGAAGATGTCCCAATTTGTCAGTCATTGCAGGGTGAGGTTTTTTTTGTCAGTTAGAACAAGTAACATTGTGATTGCATTTTAGAAACTCAGTACCACAGTGGCTTCATTTAAACCCACAAGACCACGTTTCAGTCCAGGAAAAAAAATGGAATGCTGTTAAAACATATTTAGCAAAGTTAGGCTGGAGCACCTTCTGTGTGGAGTCTGCATGTCATCCTCACAGTCGAGTGACGTTAAAGACATGCAGGTAGGTGCGAGCATGAAAGGGCGTGCCTTCTTTGAAGGTTAAGCATCGGGCTGGCAACTTGGCACCATAAAATCCTACTGCCAATCATGAGCAGACCTGAGTTCCCCTGTGGCGACCCCTAACCGGGAAAAGCCAAAAGTCAGTTTCCAATGGGATTCTTATCAGGAAATCTGAAAGTTATAGGTAGCAAGTTGTGAAAATATCAAAGTTGTGTTATTCTGTGCAAAACATGAATCTATAAGGAATGTTGTCAGTGATGGACTGAAAATAAAGACATACAGGATAAAACATAAGATGAAATAGAAATGAGAAGTATTAAGTGACATATAAAATAGATAAAGGAGGGAAGTGAAATAAGGAGTCAAGGTAAATGAGTAACTCAATGCTTGTTAATTAGTTATTAAATAATAATTAGTTATTAAATATAAAATGCCTTTTTCTAGTTATAGATAGCAGTAGTGGATTCATTTTGTTGCCTGTAGTAGATGCAGTTGGGTAGTTTGGATAAGATTTCTCTTCAAACTAGGAACTTTAGATTCCATGTTAGAAGTTTGTTTTAAAGACTAGTTATTTAAAATTAAATGTAGTTATGTTCTAAATTTGGTGTCTATGTCAAGTGTTAAAATGTACATGTACATAGTTGATACACTCTCTTTATTCATTTTTATATGTATATAAGTGTTGTACTATTTAACTAAATACCTAATTTCATTTTGAACTATAACTGTTTACTACTATTGTTAAACAAAACCTACCAATACTTCTTGTAACTTGTAACTGTTGTTTTTAATTGTTGTTTTTATTGTGGAGCTTTTTTCCCCAGGCCTCCACTGAAAAAGGACCTGTGTCCAGTCGGATTTTCCAGGTCAACAAATGCAAATAAATAAATAAATAAATAAATATGTAATTCAAAATACTATTTAAAGGGAAATTATTAGTTACAGAATATCTTATGAATCTATCTGTCTCTTTGATAATATCTCTCACCTAAACTGTATTTAATTTAATATAAATTGTCTAAATAATGTTTGCAAGAGAGGAAATGTACTCAAATATCTGAATTTATTCAAAGCTCAGCTTATTTTTCTGTAAGAAACACATCTAATTCATACGGACATTGACAGACATAATTCTAAAAAACTACACGGTCTTAGCTCTAATTTCGAAGAAAAAGGAAGAGGGGCTGCAATTCTTTGACAAAATTCTGTTCTAATGCCTAAAATTATTAGTACGTACAATGATAGTAAAGTAAGGCTGTATCTAGTCATAACAGAAATGCAAATAAGCACCTATACTTTAGTAAATGCCTATTGGATTCTAGGAATTGGAGCTGAAATTACTAAAAATATTTAAGTATTATATCTAGGAAATTTGAAAGGAAGTCTTGTGATGGCTGGAGATGTAAATCTAAAGTGAAGGCAGACTGGCAACACATGCCCCAGAATTCAGTAAGGTTCCGTGCAGGAATAGCTTATTCCTGCACAGAAATGACCGGTTAAGAGCAGTACGGCAGCGCACCATGCATAGTAATGAAGGCACGCTGCCTCTGCTCCTAAACGGACACAGAGCATGGACGAGTGCAGGGGGTGTGTCTGAGAGCAAAGCTCTCATGATACATAGGCCCCTGCACTCAAGAATTGCTGTTCAGCAATTACAATGAGCAAGAACGCTCATAGGGGGTTGCATACCTCCCAACTATACAGATCTTCGCAGAATGTCCAGATTTTTCGCTCATACATTTGGCCTGTATCCCATTTGTCCTGGCAAATCACTGGGATGATCTCAGGATTGAAGTAATTAAATAATGGCATACATTTGAGTTTCAGACACCAAATCTTTCAGAAAAGTTATATTAAAGCAAATCCTGTTACTCTAGCAACTTACTTAAGTTTATAAGAGCAATATTTAAAATATGTCCCTAGTTGTACCTCATTTTGTCAAGCTTTGTCCAGATATTTTGCATGAAGAGTTTGAGAGGTATGTGGGGTTGCTAGGATGTCTGCCAAATGTGCAGATGCGTGCAGAAATCCACATCAATAGGTGTAATCTGTCCTTTCCTAGAGAAAAAAACACTAGAATTTGTTTTATCAAACAGATTCAATTTAACCATAGGTATGCAGGTTTGCCCATTGCTTAGCTATGTATACTGTAGCTTAAATAGCACAAGAAGATAAATAGCAAGATACATTCAATTGAAGCAGTACTGCTTTGCGAGCAGTCATTCTCGGTTCGATCCTCACTGTAGTAATTTCCATGTGAAAGCAATTTATGAACATTTTTTGCTGTATAACCTACTAAATAACATATATTTGTGAACTGGAGTACAACATTAAGTGCAGATGTGAGGTGTCGTAATAATGTGGTAAAATCCACAGATATACACAAGTGCCTCATACAGTATATGTACACATGAATCAGGGATACTAAACAAAGCTATAATGTGTAATGAATGATAAATCCATGCCATACAGCAGATAGTGTAAAATATGTATGAGTGTCCAAACCTACCACTTTCCCGAGACCATTGTTTCATTTCTTTTTAAATTAGTGTGGGGGTAAGTGGGAGTAAGCACTTTTAAGCAGTAGTAAGTGGGTTTAATCCTGTTTGTGAGGGGGTAAGCAATGCGCACACAGGTTAAGCAATTTTGACGCTAATTCTCTGTAAGAATATTTAACCTGAAGTTAGCATTGCTTACCATCGCGCAAACCCACTTACAACTCCTTAAAAGTGCCTTAGTCACTCTGTATACAACAGCCCTTGTTCTGCCCAGCAACAAGATAAACAGCCTTTGCAAGTCTCAAACACAGAACCCTGCATACCATAGCCAAAGTGATTTACCACTAAGCCATGTCTGATATGCATAACTCTGATGTTTTTTCAAATATATCATCCAGCAAAGTCATGCAACAGTAGAGGAAATGTATTTATATATGTAGATGTATGCATATGTGTGTGTGTATATATATATTTATATATATATATAAAAATATATGTATACATCTATAGATATATATGTCTACATATATATATATATATATATATATATATATATATATATATATATATATATATATATATATATATATATATATATATATATATATATAAATATCAAAACAGGTATGTATATATATATATATATATATATATATATATATATATATATATGAAAACAGGTATATATATATATATATATATATATATATATATATATATATATATATATATATATATTCTATAGATATATAACAGAACACAACAAATACATATATGACCAAAGGCACTGTTAATGGGGTGAGGGGGACCAATTTAAGTACCTCTTGTAATTACTGAAATCATCCCCTCCTCCACAGCCAAACAGATCTGCCTTGCAACACAATACCAATACTTGCAAGTGTCATAACCAGGACCCTACACAACATAGCCACAATAAGTTAACAGTAATCCATCCCACCTGTACGATGTCAGGATGGTATCAATAACATATCATGCAGAACAGTCTGTCTACCATAGAGAATGTACAATGTGGAAGCAGTAAACATTCCAGTGATACATATATACAAACACACATATATGCAGATACATATATATATATATATATATATATATATATATATATATATATATATGTATGTATATACACATACACACACATATACATATATTACTATGTATAGATATGTATAGGAAGATACATATTTAGAAGGTGCACAGCATATTAAACAGCCAGTATTCCTACAGTTGCGACTTTTTAAAATGGACATTGTATGATTCTCTCATACA
>NC_056749.1:689494681-689587181 GCF_019279795.1 Protopterus annectens | reverse complement strand
TACCATGGCAAACAGTGCAGTCATGTATGTGGTGAGGGTGTATGGGACAGGATTAATGTAGAAATTAAACAGATGGCCATCCAAGACAGATGACACATGTTGCAAACTGGTCATGCAGGCTGCCTAGTAACATGACACAACACTGAGGTAGTTGCAGGAATGCCTAGCAAGTACTAGCTGTGCAGTACCTGTATCAGCAATTACCTGGACACTTCATAAGTGTGGCCCATGGGTTAAGGTAATTAGATGGGACCATTGTACCACAGGAAACATCAGCCAGGCCTCTCTACAGGTAGCATATGCATAACAGCAAAAGTCCCCAAAAGGCATACATTGCAATGTGTAATGGTGTACCAAGACCACATTGGAAACATACAGACAGTATCAATGAAGATACATATGCTGCACAACCAACACCTCACCCCACCTCAGGCCCACCATCCCCATCTGTACCTTGCCGGTGCCGGTGTACACCTGTATGTTTGCCATTCATTAGCAGGGACTAAGCTGGTACACATGGTGTTCAGAGTTTGGGACACTGCAAAATGACACACATGTGTAGGCCATAGTTGTCAAGCATCTGCAAACAAGCTGAGGGTGGGGAGGAGGTGTCATCTTGAAACACAACAGTGCACTGAAGCAGAGATCTAAAGCTCACTAGGAATGGCTGTATCTGCACACAGTCAAGGTCATGAATTGTGGCAGACATAACCCTGACTCCACAGCAATAGTGACGGCACTGCGTGACCTCCAAGGGCTCTTAACATGAGTTGACCTTGTAATCATACAGAGTTGGGGGACATTTGTAGGGCAGTGTGACCAAATACTGGCAAATGCAGGTGGCCCATGCTAGTATATGTCTTCCAGGAATAGTGACTGCTGTAGCACACATAACAGTATGTGCAACAAACCATCATGATAAGAGTTTGCACACATATGCACCCAAAAATTGTATGCATCTCAATCAGCATCTGCACAACTAACACATTTGTTTGATACTGCATTTGATTGAACAGGTCATATGTCAACATAGCAGGTTCGTGTAATGTTAACATATGCAGTAATGTGGCTCCATGGCATATCAGGGAAGAGGACACCATATCAATAAGGGTATGTACACTCCCCACAGCCATGGTAAGGTTTGAAGGTTGTCAGCGTAAATGTATTTTATTGGCCATATATGCACTCCTACTGATGACATCTGTAAATCAGACATCAGGCATTCACAAATGAGATCTGTTCACATATCATCTCAGATATGTGTCTGACAAACACTTAGGGGCTGTGAGCAGCAGAGCAAATATAACTGACACACATATACACATTCAGCAATGGTGTGTACACCTGTGAGTTATGGTGCACAGTATATGCCAGGGTTCCGAACAGGTGCACAGCAATACTGTGTACATGGGTGCAGTGTGTTCCAGGGGAAGGGGCATCACCTACTGACACAACCAGTGAATCACAGAGATGTATAATGTTGCTAGCAGGGATTGACTATAGCTGCACTCCATGCTGTTGAGTGCCATATGTCATGCATGTTGACAGATGTGTAATGAAAGGTGTGTGTGTAATATCTTTGTGCAACCTCACCTATAAGTGTGTGTGTGTGTGGGGGGGGGTTCATTTGTCTGTAAGTGTTATCTGGTGGAGTGGAGGGGGTTGATGTATGTAGAATGCATGTGTGTATATGTGTGTGTGTGTTTGTGCGTGTGTCTATGTATGCACATGTGTGAGTGTGGGATTGTTCATACCTCTCAAATTCCCTTAGAAATCAAAGTAAACAATCCAAGAATCCCACAAGCCAAGATGTAGTGAGTAATTCAAATAATTCAAATAAACATTTAGTATGAAGATGGGTGACATGACAAATAACATTGAATCCACTGAATTGAAATAGATTCTATGTTTAGGGGCACATTGGGGATTTGGGTTAAATGACATGGTCCCTCTTAAGTCAGTATTTAAAGCTAAAAAGCTTAAGCATTGTTTTTCTGTTTTTGGCCTTGGTATATGTGTTTTAGAAATGTTTAAAAAAATTATGGATGATGGTTAATATACATGTTTATATGTATTGTGTAAACGACAATATGCAGCTGTATGAATGTTTTTGGGGGAAACTGTCACTTTAAATTAATTAGTTAGCATTTTGGAGGGATTTTATGCTATTTGATTTGAAGTGCTTTATTGGCTTGTATATAAAACTCTGAGTATTCTATGCAGTCTTTTGTGTCTGAAGAAGTAATGTTTACATTATGAAAGTGCTTACACTGAATAAAAGTTGTTTTGTTTTAGCAGAGTTTGTTTATTGCCTTCATTACTGGGTTCCTGTTGATTCCCTTAGAAATTGTGCAGTCCATGGACATGGACAGACACATTAGATACCAGGAATACTTTACTGACATGTAATCTCAAGACATCTGATAGTATAATAAAGTCTGTAGCATGAAAGATGCATTGGGAGGGAAAACTAGGCACCAGGGATACTGTTTTAATTGCAATCAGCAAAAAGGTGAAAGAATGCCCACGTATGTTACACTAAAGATGCATCGGGGAATTACTAGACAACACCAGAGAGTGTTTCCACATATTACTGTAGTCCACATACAAAGTTAATAGAGCAACAGAGCTGGCATTTACTGAACAATAGTTAAGTATGACACTACTGTGCGGGACATTATTGAGTGACTGTAGTAGCCCATAACATATGGGGCCATGCTCAAGATGTCTGGACAAAACCAGGGTGAACACTGAATGACATCAGGGAGTCTTTGAAAAAATTACTATTATCAAATTAAACAGTTAATGGAGTAATAGGTCATGTTTTGTGATCACTTTTCTGAACAATTAGATGAATGATACATTAATAATTGGTATTACTGACTGTAATTATTCAAGACAGATGCAGGATGGGGAAATTAAGATACAAAACTAGGGACATTCTGTAAAGTCAGGGACAGGTAAGTAGTATGTTGGAATGTCAGGGTGTGTGTGTGAGTGTGCACGTGTGTGTGTGTGTGTGTGTGTGTGTGTGTGTGTGTGTGTGTGTGTGTGTGTGTGTGTGTGAGCATGTGTGTACTGTTAAGCAATGATGTACAGGTCCTAAAGTGCATTTCTTGTTTTCTCCTCACAGGTAGTGAGTTGGGTCAGGGTCCCTCTTGCAGGCAATCTGATGTTGGTGTCCATACAGACACTGAAAATGATGACAGGTGTGTTGAGGCACAGTTGGGGTTGTCAGGGGCTAAAGCTGTACCATCTTTTGACATCCCACTGTTATCCACTGCATCCCCGCACACAGTCACAATGCCTATACATACCCCATGAACAGTGGCCATAGATGAGGGACAGTTGGTGGTTGATGGCATGGGACAGGATAGTGTGGCATCTATGGCATGTGTGTCTGGACACAGCAGACATAGCCAGATGTCTAGAGGGGTACCACATAGGCAGATATACAGGGGTGCTTGTTGGAGGGCTGCTGATCATCATACCCCTGACAAAAGTGTCACATCTGGTACCACCAAACGCATGTTTCAGGCCATCATGGAGGCGCAAGCACATATAGAATGGTACACCAGACAGGCTCTGAGGTTGCAGAAGGCTACTCATTCAGCTGTTATTTACAGCATCCAAGAACTTGCAGGTGTCCGCCATTATTTTTCAGAGGTCATGGATAGACGCTTGTGTGAGATGATGGGATCCTCGACCATGGAATGTCCATGCTCAAGCATATAGTGGGAGTGGTGCAACAGCCACGTTGACGTAGGCCAGCAACACCAACAGCTGGAGGTCGACATAGACGTGCTAAATCACAGAGCTGCTCCCATAGTGGCAGTACCAGTCCCAGCTCTGCAGGGGTTGCTGTCCACACCACAGCAGGCCATGTGCACGTGGCCCTGGCCAGTCCCAAGAGGGACCCTGATCCAGCGGACATATGTCATCATCAGGGGAGAGTACCATATTGTGGCTTGTACCTGGTGGTGCCGTGGAACCCCTGGCAGGCACAGTTCTAATGTCCATGGCAGGAGACATGACCTGCACACCCTGCCAGGTACAGTCTGCATCTGTCCAACAAACCCCTGTATAGAGCAGCCACATGGCAGAACTGTGTGCATGCATACATATACAAAATACCAACACAGCTAGGGCAACCCCATACCTACACACACCACATCACCACAGCCAAATTAATAATTAAACCCCCTCACTCACACAGATGGTGTCAAATGTTTGGCTCAGCCTAAGTCTCTGGCAAACCAACAACACACCCTGTGCATATGATAATACCTGTGCCACATCCCTGTCATCCATAACATCAATGCAGGTACAGGCTAATATGGTTCTGATTCACAAGGTGACTATACTACAGTGTACCAATGTAATTATGTGTAACATGTTGTCAGTGGTACAGTTTAATGCTTACATGTCAGGAAGTGTAGCTGTCCAGCCATGATGCATTATAGCTGTTATTAGCACTGGGTGATTGTGGTCTCCATAATGCATTCTGTTTTTGTTGTAGGTGTCCATGTGTCAGCAGGATGATGGTCTGCTATTGTATCCTACAAGGGGTATGACATTGTGGTGACACCTTGGCTGTGTCATATCCTGGGTACAGATAAACACATGTCACAAGTCTGTATAACAGTTATTGCATGTGCCACATGGTCGATAGGTCTGGGGGTGGTGTATACAGGTGAGTGCATGGTGGATGATGTCAGCAGCCCTTCTACAGTGGACAATGGTAAGTGTACTGGGAGGTACACACCACATGTTTGTGTATAACACACACAGAGGCTTTGGTATTGATGCAGTACACAGAATGCTGTACACATGGATGTATGTAACTGTGCAAGGAACCCATTGTAGCCTATGTAATTCCACCAAGATAGAATAGACACAACACATTAGGAAATAATATGTGTATATATATATATATATATATATATATATATATATATATATATATATATATATATATATATATATATATATATATATATATATATACGCACACACACACACACACACACACACACACACACACACACATATATATATATATATATATATATATATATATATATATATATATATTATGTGTGTATGTATATATGTTCATATAAATATATATATATATTTAAGATATGGCCAGAACATGTAGTGGAGTCATACCTCAGCACCATTAGTCACAACCTCTTAGTGCAAGGGGATGTCATGTAAGTATTGCAAGTATAAATGTAGACTGTTGCTACTGTAACAGGGGTTGTCTTAACAGACATGTTGTGTGTGGGACGTAACATCTGATATTGACATGTACGCCATCAGTTACTGACAGACATCCTAAGATCATCATAGTACAGTACCACAGATATCACAGTAATGGTCCTGTGGAATACAGCAGAGATATGACCAATAAGTGTGGAAAGTCTGACACACTCTTGTCAGTCCAGAGGTATACACAGAACCCCTTAGTGCAAGATGTGTGGACCAAGCTTAAAGTGGATGTTAACAGCCATGTAAATGGGTATATTACATAAATACTGGAATAGATGTGCTCACACAGTTTATGCATTCACACACTCCGGTTTGTCCTGACACATAATAACCAGAGGAGCAGAGGTCCCAAGCCCACATATTACCCACTAGTTAGTGACATACATCTGTACAGCATCCCACTGCTTTGTCAGAAATACACAACAGTTATGGTGGCCCGGCAGCAGTACATCTGACAAATATCTGGACATAACATCACACTGGGTAAGTACACTGAGTTGCTAAGCATGTCACAAAGCACTGTGCAAACTACAGGCAGACTGCCACAACACTGGCCTACATTTCTTATGGGGGAATACACATGTACCTGCAAATATAGCAGGCTCTACAGCATGTAATAGCACAGAGTAACAGACACCAGTGTGAAAGCTCATACCCACAACCAATCTGAACACAGCCACAGCCACATATGGTAAGTGTGCTTAATATTGCAGTATATGGACTGTCTGATGAATACCATCCTCATATGTGTCACTCACACACTAACTCTACATATACTGGGCCAATACACAGTGCATTCCAATGCCTGATGGTGGTATGGGACATGTGTGGGTTTGTCCCTACAAACATGTACGTCGATAGAGTACCATACACTTGATCAGCATGCAACATCAGATAGAACAGGAACAAGAACAATGACATCTACCACAGTCTGTACACAGGCCAAGGTACATATTCACAATACACACTGTCGACAATCACCATAAGTACACAGACCTCACTACTGTACACACTACAACAGAATGTTCAGGTTTTGTCCTCAAATATAAACCCTACTATACATAATATGACTAGCAATCTGATATCTCACTGGCTTGTTATCAGGTATGATGTCAATAAATAATGGTGTACTGAACATATGCACCTCTTTTTGCATGACATATGTACAAAGGTTGACGGAGTTGTGGCTGGAGGCACAAACACAGGGCCAATATTGACATGTTGCTGTGATAAACTCATACATTTACCGGTGTAACAGGGTTTGTTGTGACATATGTCTTCTGAGGGATATGAAGTCAGTAACTCTCATGGCTGTCACCATGTACTGACTGCAATCCTCAGACTATGCTACTGCATTTAAAAAAAATGGTCATCTGTGAGTAACACAACACATGTAACACTCCAAACACTGGCCAGTCTGCAGATAGCCCTACAGGTAAGAGTTCCCTCAACCTCATAACACTGTCATGACAGGAATTAAATCATATAGACCAGCCATATCCACACAAACCCTGTTAAACCAACATTACTTCAAATGTAGAAGAGCAAGACTTGCATTCTGTACTCCTGTCTGGAACACCCCCCTCCTGTTTGTTGGCCTGTCTCCACAATGTATGTTGTAAGAAGTATATCCCACTACCCTCTATGATGCTGTTTGTCAAACAATGACATGAAGTCTTTCTCAGTGAATGAAAAGAGCCAACACCCACATGATGTTCCTAGTTATAGGAGTGTGTTTCCATGCAATTGTCTATGGAAATGTTACCACATCTGTTTCACATGCAATCAGCTAGTGGGGGACTGCAATTCATGCACAGGCCATCAGCTGATCATGAGCATCACATACAAAACACAAGCTGCTGCCTAAGCAAAGCAGGTGTACTTTTCCACATCCATCAGAGAGGAAGTGAGAGAGACAGACAAAGACAAAGTAAGAAAGAAAGGGGGTAGGAGAGTAAGAGCTAAGCATGCTTGCGTTACACACTTACCAGTACAGGGTTTCAAACCCCTACCTGACTATGTATTGCTATTACATTTTTATGTAGTTATTGTGTGCACCACAGCCACAGAGCTTACATGTCAGACTGCTCTCCAAAGGTATATTTGAAAGTGAGTGACATCAGCAGCAGTGATAAAGGAGGGATAAGGTATGTGTAGTACATGTCCTGTCCACAAAAGCAGATGTCAAGTATGACACAGCCACACTCTCTCAGGGACTCACACTCATTATCACAGTTGGCAGGGTCAGGATTAGAATTGCTAACTAACTAGTTTGCTACACTACAGTATTACGCAGGTATCACATGCACCATAGAGGTTATCAGGCTGATATATGGGCAAAGGGTATGTCAAGGTCACTGACATCAGAATGTATGCTTCAGTAGGGCAATGGGAGGTGTAGTGAGTGTGAATGGCTTCCAAATCATTAATCTCCACACACACACACACACAGACACAGGTTTGCCAATACTGACATGCATGGGTTCATTCCTTCACAGGTGTGTAGTAGTTTACTGTGCCAGAAGGCTGTACAAGGCTAGGCAAAGGGTATACTTTGGCATCAGGCCACATGACAATGGTCTGCAGTATGGCTCAAGGGAGTAGTCCCAGGATTGGCCCACACAGGTGGGTATTGTATTCACCATCCACTCATCTAGGTTACTATTGTGGGTGGCCAGGGCTGTGCAATGCTTGCCATGTATGTGTTCTATATTCCATAACATGGACAGTGTCTGGGATGTGCATATGTCCCACATGCATGTTCTGTGACATGTGGAAGTGTATCTGGGGTGTCTGAGGCATGTTGTGTGGACAGATTCTTATCATCTGATGTGGCATTCCTTACCTCATGTGGTGAGAACTGGCACTAGAACTCAGGTTGATCCTGCACCTACATTGACATCATGATACAGGTATTCACTGGTGTTAGTGGCAATTGTCCATACTGGGCATATGAATAAGGCATGGTATTTCCTTTGTGGGTTACATTTACTGACTCTACAGTTGTTGCAGGTGTCCAGTGGGGAACATAGCAAAGGACCACTGTAAGCAATTATTTGCCTATTGTAGGGATGGAACAGGGTGCCATGTCCTCTGTAGTCCACTTCAATCACACCATGGTTACTATATGTGGGCAATATGCAGGGAGCTATCAACATAGTGGTTGTTGCCTAGCAAAGTGTGTTTGTGGATGAGACATGGGTGGAGAGTGTTCTCTGGGTAATATAGAGTTGCCTATATTGTTCCCCAATCCATAATGTCACATATACGGGTATGGGTTGTCTACAACAGCCTCTCTGCTGTTTGACATCTGTTGTCCTTGTAAGGTTGACATTGTGACATATAATAGGTCCTCCCTATAAGAAATTCACAAAACCCACCCCACAATGAGTCCTGTTGTTACATAATCACAGCTACCACCACACAGGATACTGATGACAAACACACACACTTGACAGTGCTGAGATTCAAGCCCATACCTAGGTATGTTTTGCTACTACAGTGTACTACATTTATCGCACGTGCCACGTAGCTTACAGATCTACTCCTTCCCCAAAGGTGTATTTCAAGGTGAATGAAATCAGCAGGCTTGCCAAAGTAGGGCAATGGAAAGTGTAGTGACTGTGAATGGCCTCAAAAGCATTGATCCCTACACAGACAAACAAACACACACAGAGTTTCACAGTTGCCATGTTTGGGATAAGAAGTCTCCAAAGGTGCATTTCAATGTGAATGACATCAGCAGGCTTCCCAAAGTTGGGCAGTGGAAAGTGTAGTGACTGTGAATGGCCTCAAAAGCATTAATCCCAGCACAAACAAGCACACACACAAAGTTTCACATTTGCCATGTCTGGGATTAGAATTCCCACCTAACTAGTACATCACACTACAGCATTACGCAGTTATAGCATGCACCATGGAGCTTACAGGGCTATTCCTTTCCCAAAGGTGTATTTCAAGGTGAATGACATCAGCAGGCTTGCCAAAGTAGGGCAATGGAAAGTGTAGTGACTGTGAATTACCACAAAAGCATTGATCCCTACACAGACACGCACACACACACACACACACACACACACACACAGTTTCACAGTTGCCATGTCTGGATTTAGAAATCCTACTTAACTAGTACATCACACTATAGCATTACACAGTTATAGCACATGCCACAAAGCTTATAGGGCTATCCCTTCTCCAAATGTGTATTTCAAGGTGAATGACATCAGCAGGCTTGCCAAAATAGGGCAATGGAAAGAGCATTGGCTGTGAATGCCCTCAAAAGCATTTATCTCTACACAGACAAACAAGTACACACACACAGAGTTTCACAGTTGCCATGTCTGGGATTAGAACTCCTACCTAACTAGTAAACAACACTACAGCATTACACAGTTATAGCATGTGCCATGGAGCTTATAGGGCTACTCATTCCCCAAAGGTGTATTTCAAGGTGCATGACATCAACAGGCTTGCCAAAGTAGGGCAATGGAAAGTGTAGTGACTATGAATGGCCTCAAAAGCATTGATCCCTACACAGACAAACAAGCATACACACACACACACACACACACACACACACACACACACATAGAGTTTCACAGTTGCCATATCTGGGAAAAGAACTCCTACCTAACTAGTACATCACACTACAGCATTATGCAGTTATAGCATGTGCCACAGAGCTGCTCCTTCCCCAAATGTGCATTTCAAGGTGAATTACATCAGCAGGCTTGCCAAGGTTGGGCAATGGAAAGTGTAGTGACTGTGAATGGCCTCAAAGAATTACTCTTACACAAACAAACACCACAAAAAATTTCACAGTTGCCATGTCTGGGATTAGAATTCCTACCTAACTAGTACATCACATTACAGCATTACACAGTTATAACACACACCATGGAACTTACAGGTCTATTCCTTTCCCAAAGGTGTATTTCAAGGTGAATGACATCAGCAGGCTTGCAAAAGTAGGGCAATGGAAAGTGTAGTGACTGTGAATGGCCACAAAAGCATTGATTCCTACAAACACACAGTCTCAGCATTGCCATGTCTGGGATTAGAACTCCTACCTAACTAGTATATTGCACTATAGCATTACTCAGTTATAGCATGCACCATGGAGCTTATATGGCTACTCTTTCCTCAAAGGTATATTTCAAGGTGAATGACATCAGCAGGCCTGCCAACATAGGGCAATGGGGAGTGCAGTGTGTGTGAATGGGCCATAAACCATTCATCTGGAAGCACACACACAACACTCATTCACACACAGATTTACATTTAACAGGAACGTTTATACAACTGTTAGATGGATAATGACTTGTACAGTCATGTTACACAGTTCTCACAAACACCACAGACACTATAGTCCTGAGGGATACCAGAAGCTGATGTCTACAGTGATTGACATTTGCACATCATGTGGTTTTAACCAATTGGATGTGTGCTAGGTGGGACAGGCCTTATGATTTGAAGCTCTTTGTCACTGTCTGTCACTCTCTTCCACAAATCTATGTATGCATAAGTTTGGCCTATTATAGTGTGTTGTCCTTGGATATATGTGTGTATTCCTATCCGATGTGTGTGCAAAGCATGACTGGAGTGCAATGTGGACTGTGTGCACAAACATCTGCGACTGTCAGATATGTATAGTCCACTGTTGTTGCCAGACATGGGCTTCATTTCTGTAAGTTTGAGAGCATGCCCAGTATGACCTTTCAGTATTTTATTGTCAGACATGGGCTTTGTTTCTCTAAGTGTGGGTGCATGCCCAGTATGACCTTCTGTATTGAATGTGTAAATCCATTCCAGGTAGGTTGTACTCCAGTGTAGGCTTTTGTGTTCTACACCTACAGCTAGCAACCTGTTTCTGCAGGATATCTGTAGATTGGTTGACAATATGGGGTCACAATGGGCAAAGGATAGTGTGAAACTGTAACTAATTGTGTCTGTGCTGTTTCTGCTACATGGTTTTTATGTTAGCAGATATATTCAGACATATGTACTGTTTTACACTGTGATGTTTTATGTCATCAACTATTGACAGGTATACATATTTGCTTGCAGTAATTTCCTGGGGAACACAAGATGAATGAAGCTGTGTCCAGTATTGTGGTCTGCAGCCTACATATTCTTCCACAGTCATGCCATTCTGGAGGGGGAGCTGCTGAAACTTGCTGATGGGTCTGTGTAAATGGTTCAGCACCCTGGTACTGTGGTGGCTGAGGATAAGGGGTGGCTCATGGCATCGGACTGCCGGACTGCAGCCCCCTCAGCTAAAAAGTAGTAAAGTGTTTTAAGTGTTTTAAAAAATGTAAAAAAAAAATACCTTTTTTTTGTACTTTAAACAAATTTCGAGTCCGCGACTCGGAAGTACGCGCATGCACATTGCGCACTTTAACTGCCTCGGGCTGTGGTGGTTTTAAACAGCTTTTTTTTTTGTGTTCATTGCAGCCCGGAGGAGTAATGAAGGCATCATTGTGATGCCCAGAAGTCTATGCGGTTCCAAACCGCATAGAATTGGAAGGGCTTGACTGCGGCGTCCACAGGCACGCCATGACGCACTTGTTGGCTAAATGCTGCTGATTGGTTGTTGCTCTCTTCCCGGGCTTTATGTGCTGGGAAAAGAGCGAGAATCAGTCAGTCAGTTGTGGGCTTGTGGAATGTGGATTGATTCGTTACTGTGATTAAGCAAGGAGTCCGATTTTATTAATAATTTAATTTGGTATTGGATTTTTTGATTTTTTTTTTTATTTGGGTGGTAATATCTGTGCTGTGCAGCCTGTGCTAGCCTAGCCTGAAGGAAGAACAGAAGAAGAAAGAAGAAGAAAGAAAAGAAGTTAGAAGAAGAACAGAGTGAAGGTGATGCAGAAGTAAAGTAAGTAAGTATTGTAGCTCATGATTCACTTTTCCAACTGTTTGATTGATTGGTCCATTGCAAACTGTACCTTCAGCTGTTTGTTGCCCTCCTGTCCCTATATCCCACGTAAAATTTTTCAGAGATGTTCAGTACAGTTATGTCTTCTTCCATGTGTATAGAAGACTTGGGTGATTTAATGTTCACATTTATAGACATGGAATTTTTTTTTTTGTATATGCACATTACTGCCTTGTGTACTCGAAGTGAAACAGTTTAGTATGACTGGCAGTGATTTCATGTAGCTCATGTCAGATGTAGGTGATCGAGGAATACAAATGCTAAGGCGATTAGATAGATGTATTAACAGATATGAAAATTGTTTTGGTTATATAGTCAGAGTGGATGACTTGACATTTATTTGTTACACTGATGTGTTGGGATTATTGATATAATGTTGAAGGATTTATGTCTGTACCAAAAAGCAAATTACATATATTTTGAATCTAGCAATTATTTTATAACTGCTAAGTATAATTTGTTTGTAAATAATTTTACATGTCATCTTTAGAATTTAAAATGTCTATATTATTTTCAAGTTTGAAAATAAAAAAATGTTAAAATAGCTTTGTCTCTATATTTTTGGATGCATGTTGTGTGTAACATATTTTGTATTGTGTGATTCTACTGAGATTTTATTTAAATTAAATCAAAGAAACTGTAAATTGGAGTCTCACCCCTTCCTAACTGAAGTAACTGGTTCACTGTCACCCAAGACCCAACTGTTCCTGCTTCACTATTGTGTAGCACTAAGACCTACTACTATTCTATTATCTTTCTAAGTTTATAAGAGCAATATTTAAAAATTGTCCTTATTTTGGGCCTTTGTCCCACTTCTATGTATGGCTTTGTCCAGATTTCTTGCTCTCAGGTTGAGAGGTATGATTGTCAGAGCCATCACCATCAGCCAGAGACATTTCAAATTGTGACATACTTGTTGCACGCCACTCCCCCATGTAGTGACTCTGGATGTGTCCAAGCAAGGCAAGGAGCAGTTATGCAGTGTAAATGTGCATTGTATCCCTCCATCCAAGGTAAACACAACTACGACAGTGGCTTTTCATCTGTCCTTGATTTTGTTGATTTTGCAGAATGTTCTGGTTTTCTGTCATATTTTTATACTGTTGATTTATGCTTCTTATTATTCAGAAAATGAATGCTGGCGCAGTGCCCTGTTGCTCTGTGTTTAAGTAGCAATGCTTTAATGACCATCAGGTAAGCTTGTCTGAGATTGTAAGATGCAAGTAACCTTTAATAAACATACTGTTAAATAATTACCAGCACTGAAAGCCTTTTTGTTGTTGCCATGCTGAGAACATTTACATAACTAGATAATGTACAATCCTTAGGTATTGAAATGCATATGACAGTATTTGTAATAAAGGACAGGATTACAGTATTTTCGGAACCTCATTACATTTGTTGGAGATTTGCAGTCATCTTTGCAGGCTTTACCCGTAAACTAAAAGAATGCCAATCATGTGTGGTCCATAACCTGTGCAGTAATCCTTTAAGCAATTTATCTTGAGCTTCTTGTTTGCTGTTCATTTTTTACTTTGATCATATTTCCCCATGAAACAAGTAGATAGTTGTCAGGCAGCAGATCTTTTTTGGATAAGAAACATTTTTACAAGTGGGGGTATCACAGAGATTGCTACTTTCAGCATGTTACTTGGTACTTTTATAAAGCTGAATATAAATTATAATTAGAACTGTAGTGCAAGGAGAAGCTTGTTTTTTTATACTTGATTTTGACTGGTATTCCAGTAATGTATTTAAGAAGTAATTTATTTTTTCATGGCTCACAACCTTTTGTTTCCATCTAGATATTAAGTAAGCTGTCATGTAACCAGTGCATTGAAATATTTTTATTCTTCTACACTTCATTTTGTCTTGATTGGACTCTCATAATGACGGTTTGGCACCCAGGGCAGTATATTTAGTTTTTGTTGTTTGCTACTACAGGTGTGTGTGTGTGTGTGTGTGTGTGTGTGGTAGGGATTACCTCAGACCTGAACCCTGTACCTTGTATGCAGGTGTTAAAGACCAGAATTCCCTACCCACCACCATTTATAAAAAAAAGAAATTGCAGATTTTTGCCTCATATTTGATCTGATCTGTTCCTCATACTATCTGTGGTTTGTAAATGCTGTAATGCTTGATATTTGATGGTGCAGTGTTAGCATTGTTGCCTCACAGCTGCAGATTCTCAGGTTTGATTCTTGGCTGGGGTGCCTTCTTTGTGGGGTCTGTATCTTCTCTCTGTGTTTGTGTGGGTTTGCTTTTGTGTCCTCCGATGTTACAAAGACATGTCTGCATTAATTCTTCCTGGGCCTCTGCTGAAAAAATGTTTTTGTTCCAAGTCAGACTGTCCTGATTAACAAATGTTAAATAAAATTGACAGGCATTTGAATTTCAGACTTCAAGTTTCTGAATGTTTAATTCTTTGCATATTTGATGGTGCAGTGGTAGTATTGTTGCCTCACAGCTATAGGTTTTCTGGTTTGATTCTTGGCTGGGGAGCCTTCTGTGTGGAGTCTGCATCTCCTCCCTGTGTTTGTGTGGATTTGCTCTGGTGCCCTGTCATTTTACAAAGACGTGTCTGCAGTATTAATTCCTGGGTCTCTGCTGAAAATTGTTTTTGTTCTGTCAGCAGTAAAATTGACAGGCATTTGAATTTCAGACTTCATGTTCTTCAGAAAATACATAGTAACACAACCGTAACACAACCTTTTATTCTAGCAATTTTCTAAGTTTATAAGATGAATATTTGAAATTTGTCCCTATTTTTGGGACTGTATTCCCCAATTATTGGCTTTGTCCAGGTTTTTTGTGCTAAGGTTGACAGCTATGACAAGAACTGAATTCACTGAATATGTTTGAGGGCTGTATTCCCTCATTACTGGGTTCGTCCAGGTGTTTTGTACTAAGAGGTTGACAGCTATGGTGAGAACAGAATTCACTAAATGATAGCCATTTAAGTTTCAGTCTTCCTCTCTTTTACAAAGCAGCTGATTTGGCGTAGTGGTATGTTGCTCTGACTGTTTTGCTCAGGGACCTTGGCAGTAAAATGTATGGTGGTAACACAGCATTTTATTCTAGCAACTTTCCAAGATTATGCAAGCAATGTTTAATGTGTCCCTGGTTTTGGGCTTTGACCCCCAATACATTTTGGCTTTTTCCAGTTTTCTTCTGCTGCGAAGTTGAGATGCAGTTGAGTATTGAGTAGATTTTACAAGGAGCTGAGAGCTGCAGGAGAACATAAGTTTAGTGTTGCTATAGTGAAGTTGGTTTGCCTTGTTAATAGCACAACAGGTTGTGTACTTGCTTTTGATGCAGAAGGCTGTGGGTTCTACTCCCACAAGGGGTGGATGCTGCCATACTGAGAATGTTCTCCTTGGTGAAGATACTAACTATGAGTCTGTTATCAGTTTGCCATCCATTTCCTCTTGCAATATTACTAGCTTATCATTTTTTAATGTAATATAGGCATTTATTCCTGAGGGGCAACAGACACTTTATTTTTCGATGAAACCATGAAGTATAAAGGTGTTTGCTAGCAGCAACCTCTTCATTAGTTACAGATTTCTTTAATGTGGAATTATTTAGATGAATTTTACTTCTTCAGAGATTGTGCATATTTACTAATAATGGACTGTAGAATTGTGCATATTTACTGATAATGGACTGCAGAATTGTGCATATTTACTGATAATGGTGGACTGTAGAATTGTGCATATTTACTAATAATGGTGGATTGTAGAATTGTGCATATTTACTAATAATGGTGGACTGTGGAAGTCTGAGTAGACTTTTATGATAAATGTTCTGAAATGGGCAGTTTTGCATTATGGGTGCATGCGTTTTGTTTCATTGCTTACTGGAAAAATGTTCAAAACAAATTTAAAACGCCCAGTAACAACTGTGCTGTACTGTACAAAGAATATAATTTAGTACAATGAGGAAGGTGTATCAAAGAGCACATGTATGTTTCATATGCAAGGGGCCTATGATTTGAAAACAGCCCAAAATTAATCTTTATCTGCCACTGGCAAAATGTATTTTCTTTGAATGTGGATTTCAATGCTGTTTCAATAAATGTGAGTTTCAAGGGCAGAAAAGTTTTAATGCTAAGTTTTCATTGTGAGACTGCATTGCTTTGTTTAGCAGATGACTTAGTGTTTGTGCTGTAAAATACAAAATAAAACTTTCAAATGAAGTCCAACTCATCATAGAAGTAAAGCAGTATGCACATTAGTGTTTATGGTAAATGGAGTGAAATAGCCAAGTAATGGTTCATTGGAATGGCTGCAGAGGCTCCATTCAACCATGATTTTGTCAGGGGGGAAGGGCAGCAAACTCAGACAGGCCCAGCTGAACTATACCTCCCAACTGTCCAGATTTTCAAAGAATGAATAGATTTTTGCTTCTTATTTTTGGTCTGTTCTTCATAAAATTTGCAGTTTTCTGGCAAATCATTAAGGAATTAAGTCACTAAATAATAATACACTGAGTTTCAGACTTCATAACCTTCAGAAAAATGCATGTTAAAGTAAGAGCTGTTCTATCAACTGTCTCAATTTATACAAGAGCAATTTTTAGCACTGTTTATATGTTCCCCCAATATATTTGGCCTTGTTCAGATTTACTGCATTAACAGGTTGAGAGGTACATGCAAATAAATTGCTTTATAGAATTAGACATAGCCAACCTCTCAACTGTCGCCAGTTTTGGCTCAAAATGTTGCTCTTCCCCCTAATAATCCCTCCACAAAATAGCAATTTTGGAAGAAAACATGGAGGGTTTACAATTAAGAAATAACTGTAATAATCAAAGTTATAGATTACTTGAAATGCATGTAGATTCTTTTATTTTGTCAACTGCTCAGGTTAGCAGTACTAATATTAAAGTGTCCCTTCTTTGACAGGTTTTCAGCTGTATTGTGTGGCTATTTTATATTTTTGCATCACATTTTTGGTCCATTTTTCATAAAATTGTGTTTTTTGGCAAATTAGTGACAAATCACTAAAGACTGAAGTTAGAAAATGACAGACATTTGAGTTTCAGATTTTATACCCTTCAGAAAATTCATACTAATGCAAGACCTATTCTATTATCTTTCTAAGTTTATTAGAGCAATATTTAAAAATTGTCCTTATTTTGGGCCTTTGTCCCACTTCTGTGTATGGCTTTGTCCAGATTTCTTGCTCTGAGGTTGAGAGGTATGACAAATGTGTCAGGGCCATCACAGTCAGCCAGAGACATTTCAAATTGTGACATACTTGTTGCACCCACTCCCCCATGTAGTGACTCTGGATGTGTCCAAGCAAGGCAAGGAGTAGTTATGCAGTGTAAATGTGCAGTGTGTCCCCCCATCCAAGGTAGACACAAGTACTACAGTGGCTTTTCATCTGTCCTTGATTTTGCAGAACGGTCTGGTTTCTGTCATATTTTGTACTGTTGATTTATGCTTATTACTCAGATGTATGCTTATTACTCAAAGTGCCTGTTGCTCTGTGTTTAAGTAGCAATGCTTTAATGACCATAAGGTAAGCTTGTCTGAGATCGTAAGATGCAAGTAAGCTTTAATAAGCATACTGCTAAAGAATTGCCAACATTGAAAGCCTTTCTGTTGTTGCCATGCAGAGAATACTTGACTAGATAATGTATAAGCCTTGGGTATTAAAGGACAGGATTCCATTATTTTAAAAAGCTCATTACACTTGTTGGAGACTTCCAGTCATCTCTACAGACTTTACCCATAAACTAAACAGAATGCCAATCATGTGTGGTCCATTACCTGTACAGTAATCCTTTAAGCAATGTATCTTGTGCTTGTTTCTTGTTTGCTTTTCATTTCTTACTTTGATCATGTTTTCCCCATGAAACAAGTAGATTGTTGTCAGGCAGCAGGTCTTTTTTGGATAAGAAACATTTTTACAAGTGGGGGCATCACAGAGATTTCTACTTTCAGCATGTTACTTGGTACTTTAATAAAGCTGAATATAAATTATAATTAGAACTGCAGTGCAAGGAGAAGTGGTTTGAGTTGAGTGCTTCTGGTTTTTCTTATACTTGATTTTGACTGGCATTCCAGTAATGTATTTAAAAAGTAATTTATTTTTTCATGTCTCACAACCTTTTGTTTCCATTTAGATAATAAGTAAGCTGTCATGCAGCCAATGCATTGAAATATTTTTATTCTTCTACACTTATTTTTGTCTTGATTGGACTCTCATAATGATGGTTTGCCACCCAGGGCAGCGTATTTAATTAACGTTAGTTTTTGTGGTTTTGAACATAGCCCCTCCCCTTTCTAGTTGGCCACACCCCTTCCCCTTGACCCCACCCATTCAGCTGTCTCCTGCAGTCCCCCTTTGATTTGAAGTCACCAGCTGCCACTGCTGAGGATCCTATGTTTATACATCCATCGACGTGACAGTATGGCCATATCCTGCTGTGGCCATACCTCACAGCTGTACAGATTCACACAGGTTATCCAGAGGCAGGGCTCATATTTCTGGTCATTATCCCTTCACATTGTGGTTTACGAGCAGGTTTGTAGCAACCTATTCCTGTGTTTGCAGGCAGGGATAGTATGTGCACACATCTGAGTTTCAGACTTCACACACTCCATGCTTCTGCTCCCCTTCTGTTATTATATCCTCTTCCGAACAGTATTAAAGCATTATCTGATAAGTATCCCTATAGTTATCACTTCATCCTAGCAGTATTTAGGGTTTGGTCCACAGTTCATGAAGTAGGACATGGTGGACATGCTACTGGGATTTGTCAACATGGCCTTGCATTTGTGTTCTGTGCACTGTGTTATATTGTTATTTGGAAGTCCATGAGATAACATACATTGGCAGTACTTATAGTTTTGGAGTGATTGACTGGCCCCAAAAAGTGTTGGATAGACTGGATATTAAAACAAGAAGGATGTTTCATGCTCACCAAATAATTTATAAAAATCAGTGAATACCAAGATTATATATTCCCCGCTCTGAAGGATGGATGGGCCTCCTTGAAATTGATTACATGTATAGATCTGCAATTGTGGGACTCCAAACATATCTACTGACCTCACAAGATCCAAATGTGGTGAAAGTTTTGAAACATGAGGAGAATAAATCTAAGATGACATCCCTGCTTAATTTAGCAGAAGCATATCGATGTCAAGCAGGAGTGGAGATCAAACCAGAAGTGGATAAAAAACAGGCAGCAACTGAATGTGCTAAAAAACAAAAGAAAGAATATAAGGTGAAGGACCAGGTGAGAAGGCAAGAAATGTGGAAAAAATATAAATATAGTTACAAGTATAGAAAACTTCTGGAAGAGCCTCATGTTGATCAAGAACGAACCAAGGAATGGCTAAGGAGAGGTGAATTTACATCAAGAAATGAAAGGTTAATATTGGCAGCCCAAGATAGTGGGTTATGTACACACTGGTTTACTAAGTCCATTGAACATGGAGAAACAGATATATGTAGGTTTTGTGGAACCAAACTGGAAACAAGTCACACACCTTATTGCTGGTTGCGACTCTCTAATGGCAGAGGGACTGTATACTGAAAGGCATAATAATGTGGCAAGATTGTTAAACTGGAGATTGTGCAAACATTATGGCATCAAACTGGCTGAAAAACACTGGAAATGAGCCACAGAGAATCATAGAAAATTATGAATTTTACATCACATCGCATCACCCAATTCCAACAATCCAAAAGATAGATGCTAAAAAAATGGATATAGTGGTCCAAGAAAAGAAGACAAAAGTAGCACTGATCATTGAAATCGCCAAACCTAGTGACTACAATGTCTTGCGTACAGAGAGATGAAAAGTCATAAAATACCTTGATCTGCAGACAGAAATGAGAGTCATGTGGAAGAAAGATACCCAGATAGTTCCAATAGTAGTAGAAGCAACTTGTCTTATAAAAAAGAATTTACAATCATATTTAGATATGCTACCAATTCATGTAACACTGTACGAATTGCAGAAGGAGTCATTACTGGGCACATTGTGGGTGCTGCAAAGAGCACTTTTGGCTAACATCAAAGAGTGAAACAATACTAATTTCATGAACTTTAATCGTACTTTGACTTAGGAATGGGGTCCATTCCTGTCATGGTATTAGAGACCCAAAAGACTTGGAGAAATTAAAAACAGCAGTACAAGTGAGACACGGGCCTTTGACAGAGGACTGTAGGGCATTTGGTAGTGATGCAGGCCATCTGTAGCAGGCCAGTGCATTGTGTCACTCCTACAGTCCCAGGTTGCAAGCCACTATATTCCCCTGGGGTGATAGGGTAGGTGTGCAAGGTGTTAATGTCAATAGTTTCTGTCCTTATTGCTCCATTGGTGTGGATGTTGGCAGGTTGCTGCTTGCAGCTAGGGACACACCTGCATGGGACACCTCTTCAGCATGCTGCATTCTGTGGCTATTCCCATACAGAGGTGGGGGTCATATTGTACTCATTCCCAACAGCAGGGATAAGACCGGTGAGGTACCTGTGGCTGATGGTGGGGTGAGCTGGGTGCATGTGTGCTATGGAAGCTACTTGCAGCTGACTCACAGATATACGTGGGGCATTCCACTTATGCTGGCTTGTGCAGGGACATCAGCAATTTCTCAGTACTTCATACCTGTGACCTTTGTAGTCTGCCAGTGTTTGGCCAGACGACATCAGTATTCCATACTACACAGCCAACTAATGGGCTGCTAACCTGTATGTACAATTCCAAAGGTGTGTCCATTTGACAGTAACATTTTATACACTCTCTGTCTGGGGTATTTCCATCTGTGTACTGTTTGTATGTCTGGGCCCACATTCATGCCATGTCCATCTTTCAGATGGTGACAGATATTACATCCAAACAGTATGGATTGCTGCTGGAATGTATCTTGCTGGGATGCATTTTGATTGGCACTGCAGTTGTGTGAACTTGGCCCTGTCATCAACAGTACTGGCCACCAGGACACAACCCTCCATGCCTACATGATGACAACTTTCACACAATATACAACATACACCAACCTAATATACAGAGCCCTGCATATTGTACACATACTACAATCTATCCTGCTACTTTGGCAAGCTCAGGTAATCTGTGCTCCACTGTTATTATACCTACACATACATGTTACTACATTTCTACATAGGATTGGGGGGGGGGGCATACTTGACAACTGTAAACATTTGCTATAACTGTACTGGTATTTCAGGTACTCCATTTCATCCTGTATTGTGACCTATCATGCAGATTACAGGCATATCAGTGTACTACAATTCTTAGGTTTTATTGACCTACATTTCAGTTTCAGCCTTCTTACCCTTCAGAACTAACATCCCACTGCCTGACCTGTTGTAGACTGTGTAGGTCTGTAGGGGGGCTGTTCTCCATAGCCATCAATCAGAGGCCTTAGCATAGCCTTTCATTGTGTTTGTCTACACCTGCTCTGCTGACTGAGACTGTTGTTGGGTATGTGAGCCTCAATGACATGCATGTGTGTGTCCTATGGACATACATTATGCCCACCACATGTCCTGCAGTGGGTTTTGTCACCTTGTCTAGTACTGCCTACTATGTTGACACCTGTATTTGTTAAGGATTTCATGCTGCCAATGTAGGTGTCTACTATCTGCTGGCATCCCATTCAGCCACCCGATTCCCTAACATGCTCACATCCATACCATAGATACAGGTAGCAGAACATACTACTACATTCAGTAATTAATAGTGAGCATGACTTACCTTGTGGCTGTGCCAGTATTGAGGATGGTGCTGGAGGGTTGACTATGTTGGATGCACATAGTACACTCCCTATACATGGTTAAGCACAGGTAGTGTCATGTTTGGCATCCCTTTTACTGTATGTGTGAGTTGGAGTGAGGTGTCATTCCCTAGGTTCCTACCATGTCAGTGTATGTGCTATACATTGCCTCTTTGCCAAGGCCTGGGCATACTGGGAATGCCAGGCACCGGAACTGTGACTTGAGCATCCCAAACACACGCTCTATTATGATTCTGGTCTGTGCATGTGCCTCATTATGGAGTTCTTGTTCAAGTGCTTGTACATTTCTGATGGGTGTCATCAGCCACAGCTGCAGTGCATAACCAGCATCACCCACTAGGTGGCCATATGGGATATTACCATTGGCAAATCTCTGGTACAGCTGCATCATACGCCAGATGTGGGCGTCGAGGTTAGCTTCCAGGGCTGCCAGCACACACATTCATTATAATGTCCTGGGCATTGCACACGACCTGGTAGTTGATGGAGGAGAAGCCCTTGTGGTTTATGTAGACTCGACCCCGCTCGCTGGGTGGTGCTTTGATGTGTATGTACGTGCAGTCTATAGCACCCACTACCTCAAGGTATTCTGCTATTTGGTGGAAGAGTTGCATATTGATGATCAATGCCTCACGGGTGTTGAGGAAATATATGTGCTCACCGGCATGTGCTGACATGACATCCAGGAACTGGTGGAGTACCCTGGATGCTGATGCCTGTGAGATCCCCATGATATCCCCAGTTGGCCTTTGGAAGGTACCTGTGGCTAGTATTCTTAAGCCTACACATACCTTGGTATCTACTAGGATGGGTTCCCCTCTGTTGGTTCTGTGTGTGAGGCGTGGCCAGCACAGCTCAACAATTTGCTGTGGGAGGTCCCTGTCCACCCTATGGCACTCCACTATCTCCAGCTCATGTAGCCCCTGGTAGGTAACCCTGGGTCTGTACACTCTTCCCCTTCTCCTCACTGTGGGTTTGTCATCAGCATTCTCATCCTCATCACCCTCAGCCTCTTCCACATGTTGATTTATGAAAGCAAATGCAGCCCCTATCATTTTGTTGCTTTTAAGTAAAATATCCCCGTTTGTGTACACCAGTGATTTAGAGTTTGTGGGAAAAATCAGAGGGAAAGGTGTTTGCATAGTTTATAGTAGTGTGCAGGGCTAGGCTGCTGCCAGTGTAATTCGCTGATTCTGATACTTTACATCTGCCAGCTATGCTAGTTCTCCTTGATTACCTGCCTACTGCTGTTTTCCCTTCCCATTGCCTTCCTGTTTAAGCCCCAAGGTGCACCATGCAAGCCCATTGCTCAGATGTGAACAGAGCTACTTTAAAACCCGGTGTGCTTGGCACACACCCGTTTAGGCAATGTAAAGCTTCAGACACATCCCCTTTCTTAGCACTACTAAGCTAAGGGCAAACCCAAGCTACAGAGCTCCAGTAAGCTTACAGTATGCCTGACACACCCCTCTATGATTTCAGCTAACTCTTGGGCTTGCACTATGGTTTTCCTGCACCTACATGGCTGGGTGCAGGTTAGCCATGAGAGGAAACCTGTGATTCAGTATCATTCCCCTCATTTGCATAGAATTGCCTGCTAATGCCTAGTTACAAGTCTGATACTGAGCCTTCCCCATTAGCAACCACTATTCACTAGCCTTGTTGTCTTCTGCCTGCCATTGAGTATAATGGCAAAATTGTGATTTTGCAGAAAAAGCTTTTTTCAAGGTTTTACTTTTATTTTCGGGCAGATCCCATTTGCACACAACTGCACTACGCTTAAACAGCCAAAATCAGCCAAAAAAATAAAAGTTATTTCTTTGTTATTTTAAAACTGTTTTCCATGCCAATGGCCATATATTTGTCTATTGGCATGCTTTCCATATTATATACACCCTTTATTTGGAGCTGTCATGGCTCCGTTTTCTAGTTTGCATAAATGTACTGAGTTACTAATCGAGTACATTTCTTCAGGTTACACTAATCCTACATGGATGGTTCCCAGCTTCCTGGATCGCTAATTCACCTCATTTGCATGGTTTTCACCTGCAAATGGGGTAATTGGCATACAGGAGCTGTGTCTGTGCAGGAATAGTGCAGGAGCGCTCATGCATGTTCCGGGAGCTTGTTCCTGGATCTCTCGGTGGCCATATTGCCTCCAGCAGCTACTGCACTATTCCTGCACACCGTGCAGAGCTTGCTGAATCCTGGGGATGGTCTTTGACTGTGATATAATAATGCCTTTTTTGGAAAATATTGATAACTTTTTACAACCTTTGTGGACAGATACATTTAAATTAAATAAAACACTAGTTTTGTTTAATGCTCCAATTCCTGAAAGTACCTAGGTTGTAATATTCTCTTTTCTGCAGTATTTTGACTAATGGTAGAAAAATAATTACAATTTAATTGGAAGAGAGATAATACTGCCCTCGTTTAATGAATTGATAAACATTGCTAACACTGCATGCCAAAATGAGTTAATTATTAAAATGAGAACCGATAAAAATACTTCCTACTATAATAACTGGTTGAAGTTAAGTGATTTATTGTTTATATAGTAGTAAATGTCTATTTGCTGAAATGTGCTGTTTTTCATTGAAGTGTAACTAATTATATTTGGAATAACTGATGCAGGCACTACTGTAAGTATATGTATGATAAAAATTTTGTTTTGCAATATGTTTTAGTAAATTTTAATAAAACAAAAATAGAACCCCCCCCCAAAAAAAAAATCTAGCATTAAGATTAAAACAGCTTATCTAAACAATCCTGTTTTGATTTGTGATTTACTGTGAAGTTGCGTGGTAAGAGAAAAATGTGATTCCCAAGGAAATCAATGATTTATTGTTGGCACATTTTAGAAGATGTAATTATATATTGTCAAGAGAAAGTACTGTCCATTACTTGTGGCATGGTAGTCTGTCACAAGCCTGGAACAGAATTGCAGGGGTAACGTTATTAGAACCTTGTACTGGATATTTCGTGGAATAAAAATAGGTGAGACAAGCAACTTTAATCCAGCGACTCAACAGGAATTCAGGAAAGCAATATTACTCCCTTTGCAGGCCACCAGATCCTGAAAACTTTTTTTTTTTTTTTTTTGGTCAGTGCCTATGTATTTTTTCACTCATGTCAGACTTGCTAAAATGTTTCCAGAGTAAACCCAAGTTTGGTGGAGGTATAACAATGTCATGCTAGGTGATTTCTATTCTACATTTTGAGAATTTTCCTCTAAAAACAGATATGTTAACAAATCAGACCTGATAAGAATGTTACTGCACATTTATTTTTGATTAGTACAGCAAATGCAAATACA
This sequence comes from Protopterus annectens, assembly GCF_019279795.1. Classification (NCBI taxonomy): domain Eukaryota; kingdom Metazoa; phylum Chordata; order Ceratodontiformes; family Protopteridae; genus Protopterus; species Protopterus annectens. The sequence goes on along the minus strand of NC_056749.1, from coordinate 689,561,872 downwards.
TTAAACAAAACTGAAAGACTCTTGCTAGATCTTATAATTTTGGCTGTTAAAACTCTGTTCCAGCAAATGGAAACAAGTGGTCTGTTTTACAGGTGATGATACAAAATTAATAATGTCTGAAATTGGAATTCAATATCTAGAAAAAGCCACATAGAATCTAAGTGCCAGAGAGAGGAATGTAGCAAAATAGACTCCTTGGGTTTTGAGTATGCTTTCTAGTACAATACTTATTTTTTATTACTGTTGAGCTTCCAGGTGCTTAACAATTAATATGTATAATACATTTATAAAATGGTACTGCTATTTATGACATTGTAACTTAATGTATATACTTGACAGAATGACTATCTGGCATGCTAAAATGTATCTGCTAAATTCTATCCTGTATTATTGGCTCATTTTGAGATATACCAAGAATGCAACTGCAAGTCTTGCTCCCAGTGAATAAATTCATTGATTGTTAAAAAAGAAAAACAATATTTAAACATATTCTTAATCTCTACTCCAACGCATGCACAGGAACCAAATGGCATTAGTATCCAGTATCCAGTAACGAAAGGAACCAAATAGTCTCACAAATCAATACGAAGTAATGAAGTATAAAAACTGTTTATTGCTATGTAATAGTAAGTGCTTTCACCTGAAGGCTTCTTCAGACTTTAATTAACATCATCAAAAGCTGATTTAAATAGCATGTAATAGCAGCTGGTAGGCTTATTTTGCATACATGTCATAATTAATAAAATATTCTTAAAAACTTTAAAAAACAAATCTATGAAACCTTATAAAATGAATGACAATCCCAGTTTATCCCCAAAGTGCAAGTGCATAACATTAGTTTATAAACTTATAAAACAGTAACAACAGTATTAATGCATTTCATATTTTGGGCTTGAAAACTCTTCTCTTACATAAAATAGGTCTTAGCTGGATTTTATCATTCAGCCCAGGAGGTTTATCTGCCCTACATCTAATAATCCATTTTAACTCACATTCCTGGGTGAAGTTATCAATATCACCCCCTCTATTACTTGGAAATACATCCTGAATAACACAAAACTTAAAGAAATGGGACATTCCTAGAGCCTTACAATGTTTTGCTAGGGCATTATGCTCCGATCCTATACGAATGTGATAAATATGTTCCCTAACGCGTTCTCTTAGTTGCCTATTAGTTTTTCCAATATAGAACGCGGTGCATGCTGTGCACCTAGCTAAATATACCACATTCGTACATAAACATTTAGTCCCTGTATGAAACATGAATTCACGTTTAGTAATAGGATGTAAGAACTTCATACTGGTGTCCATATATTGACACTGATTGCACTTACTGCACGGTATAGTATTATAATCATATAAATCAAAATTAACCCTATTTATTTTCATAGTAGAATGGCATAAAATGCGTTTTAAATTTGGTTTGTTTTTAAAAGTGACTTTGGGTTTGGGGCCCACTACTTTACTGATATCACTATCAAGTAAAAGTGTATCCCAATGTTTCATCAATGACCTCTTAATATATTCTGCATCTTTCGTAAAATACATGGGTACCCTGATTTCACAGGTTTCAGAGATTGAAAGAAACTCAGTTTCATTACCATCTTCTGAAAAATATGGTCGCGCTCTTGTCTGTCTTAAGTCATTAACTTCTACAGCAACTTGATCAAAGACCTCTTCTCTGTAACATCTCTTGGTAAATCTAGCCCTAAGGTTAGATAATGCTTGTGAATATCCTTCATCAGATGGATTAAGTCTGGATGCCCTCATAATCTGCCCTTTCACCACATTGTCAAAAACATACTTGGGGTGCATACTATGTCTGTGTAAAAGAGTGTTCCTGTGGCATGGTTTCCTATGGACAGCAGTATTCAAGAGGCCATTATCAAGCCTGATAATGTTAACATCCAGAAATGATATTTCAGTCAATGAAAAACACAAAGTGAACCTCAAAAACCCTGTTAAATTATTCATGACATCAACAAACTCTAGGAGGCTAGTAACATCTCCCTTCCATACCAAGAAGAGGTCATCTACAAACCTCCTGTAGAAACCCACATACCTACGAAAGGCATCTAATGGAAAAAGGAGACCCTCCTCCCAGTCTGCCATCACAAGGTTGGCGTAGCTATTGGCACAAGATGTGCCCATAGCCACGCCATCCTTCTGTAAGTAAATATCTTCATCAAAAATAAACACATTGTTCTGCAATACTGTTTCCAAAAACAACACTAAAAGTTCTATTTTCTCTCTGCTGTAAATTGATTTCATATTCAAGTATTGTTGCACTCTGTGCACACCCAATTCATTGGGTATGACTGTGAACAAACTAACAACATCTAAAGTGACTAAAAAGTAATGTTCATGATCATCTAAAGTTTTGGTATAACTATAAAGGTCCAGGTAAAATTGCTTGCTATCTTTCAATATAATATGATGAGTATTTACTATGGGTCGAAAGTGATGTTCTAAAAATATAGAAAAAGGTTCCGTCAGCCAACCTTGTCCAGCTACTATCGGTCGCATAAGTGGTTTAGTCGAAGACTTGTGCACCTTTGGTAATCCTTGTATTTCCGGTATTAATGGGTTACAGACCTTTAAATATTTAAACAGATCCCAGGTAATGTCACTACTTTTAACTAAGTCATCCAGCATATCATAGACTCGAAAAACTTTATTAGTAACTTCATTAATATCAATTCTGCTATAGGAACTTACATCACCTAACAGCCCCCTCATGCTGTCAATATACTCAGATTGATCCATCAACACAATGGGACCCCCCTTATCTGCTGGTCTAATAACTATCGACTGATCATTTCTTAATTCTAACAGGGCCTTTCTCTGTAGGAAACTCAGATTATTTTTCTGGTTATCAACTTTTTTATCATTATAATAGTTATGAATGTCATTCTCAACCAGTTTCGAAAATGTATCTAATAAAGGGTGTAGCTGAGGTGTAAACAAACTATTGGGACGGAATAAAGCCATTTGATTTCTATTACCACCATGTCCAAATTCCAGTTTCAACTGCACATTCCGTACATACATTTTTAATGTCTATAATAGACTCAACTAAATCACCTCTACTCGTAGGTATAAAGCTCAATCCCTTATTTAGGAGTTGCTCCTCGTGTGTACTTAAACTCTCTATGTGATAAATTAACTACTAACGACCTACTGTTTTCTCCCACATTTTCTTCAAAGTGGGACCTGAATGGTCTCCCCCTGATACCTTCCTTTTGTGCCGGCCCCTGCTCACAGACCTCCGTCTCCCCACATACTGGGGGTTGGCTATTGGGAAAGGGGTCTGAACATTACCACTAGCTTGGTTTACAACATTAATTACGTTACTAGTGACCTTTTTTCTCCCTACACATTCCTGATTAGGGCTGTCTAACTTGCTAATCTCAGTAAGTGAATCAGAAACATGATTTATTGCAGTGTTAGCAGTAACAAGTGTAGTAGATACAGTCACTACATCATCATTAACATTGCTGATAATCACATTATTTTCATTCTCTTTATCATTAACGACATTAGTACCTAAAAGTACATTATTGTCATTAGTAATATCGGGTACATTAGAACCCATATTAGAATTCACTTCAACATTTCTAGCCATAAACTGAGGCATGTATAACCAAAAGAATTGTACCATGTGGTTTACGCGTTTTAAAGATGCCGACTTCAGGTTATTCTTATCCTGAGCTGCTGTTTAAATGGCAGCAGCTCAACCTTGAGCTTAGTTTTAATTATATGAAACTATTAAATGACTTTCACAAAGCTGATGAAGAGCTCCTAAGAAGGAAAGTGACTGAACAGTATGATATGATTAAGATGAAGTACTCTACGAGTAAAGTAGAGATAGGACTGGATAGATTACTGGAAAATGTTTTGCTATATGAAAAATGTCTCTTAGAGCAGAAGAGAAATAAAATGCTAAGAGACGTTAAAGATTTTAAACTCGGCAATGTCTTCACTTGGCCAAGACAAAATACCAATGAATTTATGACTAGAAATGTTGAAGTGAATTCTAATATGGGTTCTAATGTACCTGCTAATGCCTAGTTACAAGTCTGACACTGAGCCTTCCCCATTAGCAACCACTATTCACTAGCCTTGCTGTCTTCTGCCTGCCATTGAGTATAATGGCAAAATTGTGATTTTGCAGAAAAAGCTTTTTTCAAGGTTTTAGTTTTATTTTCGGGCCGATCCCATTTGCACACAACTGCACTACGCTTAAACAGCCAAAATCAGCCAAAAAAATAAAAGTTATTTTTTTGTTATTTTAAAACTGTTTTCCATGCCAATGGCCATATATCTGTCTATTGGCATGCTTTCCATATTATATACACCCTTTATTTGGAGCTGTCATAGCTCCGTTTTCTAGTTTGCAGAAATGTACTGAGTTACTAATAGAGTACATTTCTGCAGGTTACACTAATCCTACATGGATGGTTCCCAGCTTCCTGGATCACTAATTCACCTCATTTGCATGGTTTTCACCTGCAAATGGGGTAATTAGCATACAGGAGCTGTGTCTGTGCAGGAATAGTGCAGGACCGCTCATGCACATCCCGGGAGCTTGTTCCTGGATCTCTCGGTGGCCATATTGCCTCCAGCAGCTCCTGCACTATTCCTGCACACTGTGCAGAGCTTGCTGAATCCTGGGGATGGTCTTTGACTGTGATATAATAATGCCTTTTTTGGAAAATATTGATAACTTTTTATAACCTTTGTGGACAGATACATTTAAATTAAATAAAACACTAGTTTTGTTTAATGCTTCAATTCCTGAAAGTATACCTAGGTTGTAATATTCTCTTTTCTGCAGTATTTTGACTAATGGTAGAAAAATAATTACAATTTAATTGGAAGAGAGATAATACTGCCCTCGTTTAATGAATTTATAAACATTGCTAACACTGCATGCCAAAATGAGTTAATTATTAAAATGAGAACTGATAAAAATACTTCCTACTATAATAACTGGTTGAAGTTAAGTGATTTATTGTTTATATAGTAGTAAATGTCTATTTGCTGAAATGTGCTGTTTTTCATTGAAGTGTAACTAATTATATTTGGAATAACTGATGCAGACACTACTGTAAGTATATGCATGATACAAATTTTGTTTTGCAATATGTTTTAGTAAATTTTAATAAAGCAAAAATAGACCCCCCCCCCCAAAAAAAAAAAATCTAGCATTAAGATTAAAACAGCTTATCTAAACAATCCTGTTTTGGTTTGTGATTTACTGTGAAGTTGCGTGGTAAGAGAGAAAAATGTGATTCCCAAGGAAATCAATGATTTATTGTTGGCACATTTTAGAAGATGTAATTATATATTGTCAAGAGAAAGTACTGCCCATTACTTGTGGCATGGTAGTCTGTCACAAGCCTGGAACAGAATTGCAGGGGTAACATTATTAGAACCTTGTACCACTTTTTTTTTTATACTGCCTTGCCTTTTATTATTGTAATGTCGATCTCATGTATGTACTCTGAGATGTGTATGTGTTATTGAAGTTTTGAGTATTATCCCGGGCGGCCTCTAAATGGAATGGACATATATCCAGCTAGACTAGCCCGATCAACAAATGTAAAATAAAATAAAATAAATAAATAAAAATTGTACTGAATATTTCGTAGAATAAAAATAGGTGAGACAAGTAACTTTAATCCAGCGACTCAACAGGAATTCAGGAAAGCAATATTACTCCCTTTGCAGGCCACCAGATCTGAAAGCTTTTTTTTTTTTTTTTGGTCAGTGCCTATGTATTTTTTCACTCATGTCAGACTTGCTAAAATGTTTCCAGAGTAAACCCAAGTTTGGTGGAGGTATAACAATGTCATGCTAGGTGATTTCTATCCTACATTTTGAGAATTTTCCTCTAAAAACAGATATGTTAACAAATCAGACCTGATAAGAATGTTACTGCACATTTATTTTTGATTAGTACAGAAATGCAAATACATTAAACAAAACTGAAAGACTCTTCCTAGATCTTATAATTTTGGTGTTAAAACTCTGTTACCTGCAAATGGAAACAAGTGGTCTGTTTTACAGGTGATGATACAAAATTAATAATGTCTGAAATTGGAATTCGATATCTAGAAAAAGCCACATAGAATCTAAGTGCCAGAGAGAGGAATGTAGCAAAATAGACTCCTTGGGTTTTGAGTATGCTTTCTAGTACAATACTTATATTTTATTACTGTTGAGCTTCCAGGTGCTTAACAATTAATATGTATAATACATTTATAAAATGGTACTGCTATTTATGACATTGTAACTTAATGTATACTTGACAGAATGACTATCTGGCATGCTAAAAAGTATCTGCTAAATTCTATCCTGTATTATTGGCTCATTTTGAGATATACCAAGAATGCAACTGCAAGTCTTGCTCCCAGTGAATAAATTCATTGATTGTTAAAAAAGAAAAACAATATTTAAACATATTCTTAATCTCCCCAAATTCTGCATTACACAGTTAGCTAACCACATACTGGGGCCATTTTGTCTAAACCTCCACTAGTAGGCCTATCATAAATCATTAAGATCGTGCCTCTCCTCACAACTGATTATAACTCCCAATCAACTCAATGATTCAGTAAAAAGTTTTCTTTTCCTTTAACTAAATTAATTTTTGTACCCCAATGGACATTAAAGAAATCCAATCACCCAATTTAACAAATATTGTTCCATTTAGCAAGTTACTTCAGCATTGTAGAGCGGCATTCAAAGTCCCAGAGTAAGATTTGATATCTATATATCCTAGAAAAGTCTAACCACACTTTAGCAGTCCCAGACAGAGCTTATATACATTTATGACTGTCAGGAAGGCTGTAGATTCCATGTTAGTCACTCATGATTACATCTTCTCTCACATGTATCTGCAAAATATGTATCCTACACTCCCAACAAAACCATCTTAACCAGCATTAATGTCTTTATGTTAATTTTTTCATTTATTTGCTGTTATTGTTTTTCGAATGGTACTTCATTCTTTAACCTATCACTATCTTAAAACTCTTTTAAAAACAAACCTCCTTGTAAACAGAACGAAAACTGCCATTTGCCAACATCTATGCTTCTCACCCATTTGTACTCCTCCACCTTTTCAAAGCTGATCACATCTCAATTTTATGCAGCCAGCATCATATCCTTCCATTCAACTTATCATCATGACTCAAAGATATCCCATCCTTTTAAAATCATGTTCCCTCCCTCCAATTATTGTGAACTCATAACCTATCTGCTCATCAGGTCTATAACGCACATTAAAATGTCCAGTCCTGAAACAAAAAGTAACTCTTGATAATGAGAAATAATAAATAAACTTAAAATCTATAAACGTACATAATCAGGCATAGACTCATATGTCACTGCATGGATAGCTAATTAACTCACTGGTGGAACACAGCAAGTTAGGATAGAAGAATCCACCTCCACAAAGTGGCCATTTACTAACCGAGTCCTTCAGGATCAGTGCAAGTGACTCTCCTTTTTGGTATCTACTTCTCTAAACTCAAGGCAAACATCAAAGGCCTTTGGCTGACCAGATCTGCAGATGACTGCAAACTAAGTGTGGTCATTGACTCCCCTAAAGTAACAGATACCCTTTAAGAGGGATAGATGCAGATGAACAGCTGGAACCAGAGGAATACATACATATTTATCACATATCATGAAATATGTCAGTGGTGGTGAGTTGAATCATTTTCCTGATGTTAAAATCTGTAAAAAAAAAGAATTTTAAAAGCTAGGAGGATAATATATGTTTTTATGAAATCATGTTCATTATTTAGTTATTGTTTATTTTCTGTTTTATATTTCATGATATTTAATAAGTATGTATATATTTTTAATTTTTGATGCACATTTTGATTGATGTCATCATGTGACTTGGACATTGTATATAAGGAACAGTTGTTGGTAATGGTACTCAGCTCAGTCTGTTAATCCATAAAACACTAAACTGAGAAATTTAAATTTATCAAAAGTTATTATCCATTCTCCAATATGTGGTTTATTCGGTAACCATATGAATGTTGGCACCTGCTAGAACATAGACATAGAATGGCTGAAAATATTGGCTTAAATATATAAGTCCAAGGTGGTTACTTTTTGGACTACTCACTTTTCTCTGAGATATGGTGATCTCGGAGTTAGTAAATATAAGTTTGGGGGGATGCAGGGTGGCTTATAAGAAGTTTAATGGAGAAACTACATTGTTTTATCTTTTTTGAGGGGGTATTGGCACTCAGAATTTGGAGTGCTAACATTTTGGTTAGAAGCCAGATTATTCCTGATTTTAGTGTAAAGTTGACGTAAAACTATAAAACTTTGCATTACGCGATGAAAACTATTTTCAGTTTCTTATTTCTTTTTTTCCACCTCATTTACAGTTAATTCATTAATTTATTCTTGCAAGAGCTGTAATTAAGTACATAGCTCATTATGGCATTCTCACATTTTTGAGAGCTAGCTTCCTTAACTAAGTGACTTACTAATTAATAATAGGAGGCATCACAAAAGAGGAGGTGCAGGTAACAAAATGGCACTAGCATTACTAATCTGAAATGTCATACATTAGGAATATTAACATGTGTTTCCACTTGTTATTCTTATTTTGACTAGTAGAGCTGCATGTTATAAAGGGGCATGGTGTGAAATAGTCATGGTGAGAGACAGAAAATTACATTATCAATGTCCATTTACAGTACACTATACTTGAGGTTCTGACTGTTGATTGTAGTAACTATAAAGATATGCAATATTTACATATGTACGTCAATGTTTCCAATCTAAAACTAAGAAAGTGAACACAAATGACCAACTGAAGCCAAGAAACCAAAAAATGTAGTCCACAGCAGAAAGAAGGTAAATGAAAATCCAGTAGGTGAAATTCAACGAACAAATTTATTGGATAAAAACCACACAGTAACAAATCCCTCAAGCGCTTTCGGTCAGTGCAATACTGAGCTTTATCAAGATGAACACCATGTAACAACTACTGCTATTTAAATACTAAAAAAATCATTTGATCAATTAAGTTAAAAAGCTAATTGATAAAATATCACCTGCAAGTGCTTGGTATTAAAAGGGCTACATGTAAAACCAGTTAAATAGCCTTGTCATAATATTTCTCTTATACATAAAGGCTCAAAACATAAACTTCTTGCTAAACATTGTTCAACAACAATAAAACATTAAATGAATCATATTGCGATTAAGATAATAAATGCTAATGAATACTAAATAAGTATGAAGAAAAAATAAATAAATAAAAAATAAATAAATAAATAAGTAAAAAATAATGAATAAATATAAAAAATCAAAAAAAAAATGTATGAATCAATTCTTTGGGAGTGTATTAAGTATGTGAATATACCAATTTTATGTTGTATTATTATAATTTGGCTCTTCTTAATTTCAAAACACTGCTCAAGTTCATGTTGTCATTAGGCCCTGGCCATTTTGCAGCATCCAACCTTAGTTGCCATATAAGCTCTTTATATTCCAGTTTACTCTCCCAATCATCCCCTCTACCATCCAGTGTAAGCTGCTCTAAAACAATAAACCTAAGCTCCATGTTGGGACAGGACAATGAATGCTTATAAAAAGCATTAGATTCCTTCTTCTTTGTAATGTCATATAAATGTTCATAAATTCTTCTTTTTAATGTCCTTTCTGTTTTCCCTACATAGAAGCTTTGGCATTTTAAACAAAAACCTAAATAAACAACATATTTCGTGTTGCAATTAAAATACCCACTTGCCCGACATATACATTTCCTTGATGGAATATGTAAAGTGTCACCATTGAAAATGTTTGGGCACTGTTTACACATTCCACACTTAAATGTTCCTTTCTTGCGTCTAATGTTAACAGTTTCTGTTGTATGCTTTCTTTCAAACAATTCTTTCAAATTAGTGTCCCTTCGCCTAACAAATTTGGGTTGCTTTGAAACCATCTCTGTTAATCCTTCATGTAATGAAAGTATGGGCCATCACCTTAGTACTGCTTCCTCTATTAACCTATAATTACTGGAAAAGGTGTGTGTGTATACATTTTGCTCAAACTTTTGGGGGTTGGTATTCAGCTCATCCACTAACGTGGTGGTGGATCCTAATAAAGGTGGATATCTATCTTCCCTATGCGTACATACTTCTAAGGCCAGAGTGTTGACCAATGTGACAGGATAACCTCTTTCGTAAAACATCTCTTTCAAGAAGTTTACCTCTTCTAAAAAATTTTTTGTAGTATTGGTCATTCTGGATGCACGTATGAGCTGCCCTTTAACAATCCCTTTCTTTTGATAAAAAGGGTGGCTGCTCTCAAAGTGCAGGTATGAGTTGGAATATGTTGGTTTCCTAAATACCTTTGAACCAAACCTGTTGTTGATAGTGTCTTTGAACAGGGTAATGTCCAAATAATTTAAACTTTGGTCACTGACAGAATGTGTGAAAACCAAAAATGAGGTGGTAGAGTTGATGTAACCAATGAAATTCAAAAACTCTTCTGTTCCGCACCATAAAAGGCATATGTCGTCCAGGTACCTAACATAATGTTTGATATGCTTCGCCCATGCCGTCGCAAATATAAAAGTCTGCTCCCATTTGTGCAGTACAATGTTCGCGTAGGTAGAAGCACATGGAGCACCCATCGCCACACCCATCTTTTGTTTATAGATTTCACCATTGAAACAAAGGAAATTGTTACTTAACATGATTTCCATAAGTTCTACCAGTAAGTTGGAAACATTTGCACCAAGATTAGCCTCGTTTGCCAACACCTCATTAAACCAACTCAAACCCGTTGAATGGGGTATGCTCGGAAATAATTGTACAATGTCAATAGTTGCCATCAAAAGGTCAGGGTGATACAATTGAAATCCTATGCCTTTAAGGAAGTCCCAGGAGTCTTTACAAATGTATTTCAAAGATGTAACAAATCCCTTGAGCACCTGATCTATAAATTTGCCTAAAGGTTCTAGGATACCTCCTTTACCAGAAACTATTGGTCTAAATTGCAATGGGTCCAACCCTTTGTGGGTTTTTGGAATACCAAAAATCACTGGGGTTCTTGGTTTGGCTACAAATAAATAGTTGTATAACTTTTCATTGAAAGTACCTTGCAGAAAATGATCCATCAACATGTAGTTTATTTTTGAGTATGCTATCACTCATTTCTAGATACTATGTCATATTGTTCGGAGTCCTGTAGCATGCAATGAATGTATGTGTCATAATCCGTGTTATACATCAAGACCAAACCACCCCCTTTATCTGGCTTCATTACCCTACAGCCCTCCTTGGTAAGAAATTTAATTAAATTAGCCTCGTTTGAACCAAGGTTGTTGGAAGCCATGACAACTTTTCTGGTATTAATGACCCTCATCTCTCTTTCCACTAACTCCTCAAACACTTTGGTGGTAGGGTGTACTGGAGGGTTGAAGGTACTCTTTCTTGAGAGTACTGTGTCAGAATGGGGTTGTCCTTTAAAATGCAGTAACAAGTTCAACTGTCTAATGAACATTTTGAGATCTATTAACTCTGCTTCTAAATTAAATGGTCGTGCTGGTACAAAGTGCATACCTCTTGTAAACAAAACAAAGTGCTCTTCACTAATGTGTATGTCTGTAAAATTATATACAGAAAAGTTATTCTCAGTTATCACAGTGAATTTCTCTGAAAGGTTGGGAAACTTGTCTGAATTCACATGAAAATCTGAGTCCAATTGTGAATGGACATTCACAATCATTTGTTCCATCTCCTCAGTGGAAATCTGGTCCCCTTCCCCCTGATTTGTCTGGGGGAAATGTAAAATCCTGGTGTGAGTTTTTTCTTTCCTTTTCTGCCAACCTCTCACTCCTTCTGGGTACCTCAACATTTGTATCAGTGTCATTATTGCTATGGACACTAAACAGCTGTGAGGGGTTGTGATTAGCCCATCTGGTCTTCATTGGAAGTGGGTAGGCTATACCTTCATTGTATTCCCTAAGGTCTCTTTCAAGTTTGTGTATTTTACGGTTCAACACTTTGTTAGAAAATTGGTCTACCTCATCAAAAATGTTGTCATAATTTTGTTTTACTGAAGAGAAATTAACATCCTTAACCATTGTGTTGTTTAAACCATTCAACTCCTTAAGCAGAGTATCAGCCTTCGCTTCATACTCTGATATCATAACCTCTAACATCTCAATCCCCGCTTGGTTAAAAATGCTTCATAACTTCTTATAGTAGGCAGACCCCTTCTGTACATTATTTGGAAATTTAAAACATCTCAATCCTTTTGGGACCCTCTCAACTTTTACACATTCTTTTAAGTAATCAATTTCTAATTGATTAGATATGAAAGCATATAGTTTGTCCCGTAAAGTATTAAAGTCCTGCTCAATATGAGCGTTGTTGTTAGAATTTACAGTACCTTGTTGGAACCAGAACTGCTGGCCTGCCCATACGTTGAAATTAAATACTTTGGCCTATCCACTTGCGTCTCCTGCCAACTGGTTGCTAGGTTTATTAGTCCGTTTGGTGATTGTCTGCTGGTTAGTAGTACTAGATTGAACACCACTACTCGTGGGAGAACGTTCGCCGGAAACACGCCTTCTTTTACGTTCCAGGCCTTGTTGCTGGTTGCCTGCTGGTTAGTAGTACTAGATTGAACACCACTAATCATGGGAGAACTTTCGCCGGAAACATGCCTTCTTTTACATTACAGGCCTTGTTGCTGGTTGCCTGGCAACATGAAGACTGAATCAGAGTTACTTACTGAAAGTTTGTTTGTAAGTTGTGTCAGCGTCTCCAACACTTTGTTAAATTCAGAACGAGTGACTGGACCGTTGTCTTCAGATGTTCTTAACATTTGTGGAGTATCCATGAAGTCACATTGCACATCTTCTTCCGCCATGGAACAACACAAAAATGAAGAAAGTGAACACAAATGACCAACTGAAGCCAAGAAACCAAAAAATGTAGTCTATAGTAGAAAGAAGGTAAATGAAAATCCAGTAGGTGAAATTCAACGAACAAATTTATTGGATAAAAACCACACAGTAACAAATCCCAGAAGCACTTTCGCTCAGTGCAATACTGAGCTTTATCAAGATGAACACCATGTAACAACTGCTCCTATTTAAATACTAAAAAATCATGTGATCAATTAAGTTAAAAAGCTAATTGATAAAATATCACCTGCAAGTGCTTGGTATTAAAAGGGCTACATGTAAAACCAGTTAAATAGCCTTGTCATAATATTTCTCATATACATAAAGGCTCGAAACATAAACTTCTTGCTAAACATTGTTCAACAACAATAAAACATTAAATGAATCATATTGCGATCAAGATAATAAATGCTAATGAATACTAAATAAGTATGAAGAAAATAAATAAATAAATAAATGAATAAGTAAAAAATAATGAATAAATATAAAAAAGTTCTCCCATGATTCGTGGTGTTCAATCTAGTACTACTAACCAGCAGGCAATCACCAAACAGACTAACAAACCTAACAACCAGTTGGCAGGAGACGCAAGTGGACAGGCCAACGTATTTGATTTCAACGTATGGGCAGGCCAGCAGTTCTGGTTCCAACAAGGTACTGTAAATTCTAACAACAACACTCATATTGAGCAGGACTTTAATACTTTACGGGACAAACTATATGCTTTCAAATCTAATCAATTAGAAATTGATTACTTAAAAGAATGTGTAAAAGTTGAGAGGGTCCCAAAAGGATTGAGATGTTTTAAATTTCCAAATAATGTACAGAAGGGGTCTGCCTACTATAAGAAGTTATGTAGCATTTTAACCGAGCGGGATTGAGATGTTAGAGGTTATGATATCAGAGTATGAAGCGAAGGGTGATACTCTGCTTAAGGAGTTGAATGGTTTAAACAACACAATGGTTAAGGATGTTAATTTCTCTTCAGTAAAACGAAATTATGACAACATTTTTGATGAGGTAGACCAATTTTGTAACAAAGTGTTGAACCATAAAATACACAAACTTGAAAGAGACCTTAGGGAATACAATGAAGGTATAGCCTACCCACTTCCAATGAAGACCAGATGGGCTAATCACAACCCCTCACAGCTGTTTAGTGTCCATAGCAATAATGACACTGATATAAATGTTGAGGTACCCAGAAGGAGTGAGAGGTTGGCAGAAAAGGAAAGAAAAAACTCACACCAGGATTTTACATTTCCCCCAGACAAATCAGGGGGAGGGGGACCAGATTTCCACTGAGGAGATGGAACAAATGATTGTGAATGTCCATTCACAGTTGGACTCAGATTTTCATGTGAATTCAGACAAGTTTCCCAACCTTTCAGAGAAATTCACTGTGATAACTGAGAATAACTTTTCTGTATATAATTTTACGGACATACACATTAGTGAAGAGCACTTTGTTTTGTTTACAAGAGGTATGCACTTTGTACCAGCACAACCATTTAATTTAGAAGCAGAGTTAATAGGTCTCAAAATGTTCGTTAGACAGTTGAACTTGTTACTGCATTTTAAAGGACAACCCCATTCTGACACAGCACTCTCAAGAAAGAGTACCTTCAACCCTCCAGTACACCCTACCACCAAAGTGTTTGAGGAGTTAGTGGAAAGAGAGATGAGGGTCATTAATACCAGAAAACCCGTCCAACAACCTTGGTTCAAACGAGGCTAATTTAATTAAATTTCTTACCAAGGAGAGCTGTAGGGTGATGAATCCAGATAAAGGGGGTGGTTTGGTCTTGATGTATAACACGGATTATGACACATGCATTCATTGCATGCTACAGGACTCCGAACAATATGACATAGTATCTAGAAATGAGTTACACATAGCATACTCAAAAATAAACTACATGTTGATGGATCATTTTCTGCAAGGTACTTTCAATGAAAAGTTATACAACTATTTATTTGTAGCCAAACCAAGAACCCCAGTGATTTTTGGTATTCCAAAAACCCACAAAGGGTTGGACCCATTGCAATTTAGACCAATAGTTTCTGGTAAAGGAGGTATCCTAGAACCTTTAGGCAAATTTATAGATCAGGTGCTCAAGGGATTTGTTACATCTTTGAAATACATTTGTAAAGACTCCTGGGACTTCCTTAAAGGCATAGGATTTCAATTGTATCATCCTGACCTTTTGATGGCAACTATTGACATTGTACAATTATTTCCGAGCATACCCCAATCAATGAGTTTGAGTTGGTTTAATGAGGTGTTGGCAAACGAGGCTAATCTTGTTGCAAATGTTTCCAACTTACTGGTAGAACTTATGGAAATCGTGTTAAGTAACAATTTCCTTTGTTTCAATGGTGAAATCTATAAACAAAAGATGGGTGTGGCGATGGGTGCTCCGTGTGCTTCTACCTACGCGAACATTGTACTGCACAAATGGGAGCAGACTTTTATATTTGCGACGGCATGGGCGAAGCATATCAAACATTATGTTAGGTACCTGGATGACATATGCCTTTTATGGTGCGGAACAACAGAAGAGTTTGAATTTCATTGGTTACATCAACTCTACCACCTCATTTTTGGTTTTCACACATTCTGTCAGTGACCAAAGTTTAAATTATTTGGACATTACCCTGTTCAAAGACACTATCAACAACAGGTTTGGTTCAAAGGTATTTAGGAAACCAACATATTCCAACTCATACCTGCACTTTGAGAGCAGCCACCCTTTTTATCAAAAGAAAAGGGCAGCTCATACGTGCATCCAGAATGACCAGTACTACAAAAAATTTTTTAGAAGAGGTAAACTTCTTGAAAGAGATGTTTTACGAAAGAGGTTATCCTGTCACATTGGTCAACACTCTGGCCTTAGAAGTATGTACGCATAGGGAAGATAGATATCCACCTTTATTAGGATCCACCACCACGTTAGTGGATGAGCTGAATACCAACCCCCAAAAGTTTGAGCAAAATGTATACACACACACCTTTTCCAGTAATTATAGGTTAATAGAGGAAGCAGTACTAAGGTGATGGCCCATACTTTCATTACATGAAGGATTAAAAGAGATGGTTTCAAAGCAACCCAAATTTGTTAGGCGAAGGGACACTAATTTGAAAGAATTGTTTGAAAGAGAGCATACAATAGAAACTGTTAACATTAGACGCAAGAAAGGAACATTTAAGTGTGGAATGTGTAAACAGTGCCCAAACATTTTCAGTGGTGACACTTTACATATTCCATCAAGGAAATTTATATGTCGGGCAAGTGGGTATTTTAATTGCAACACGAAATATGTTGTTTATTTAGGTTTTTGTTTAAAATGCCAAAGCTTCTATGTAGGGAAAACAGAAAGGACATTAAAAAGAAGAATTTATGAACATTTATATGACATCACAAAAAGGAATCTAATGCTTTTATAAGCATTCATTGTCCTGTCCCAACATGGAGCTTAGGTTTATTGTTTTAGAGCAGCTTACACCGGATGGTAGAGGGGGTAATTGGGAGAGTAAACTGGAATATAAAGAGCTTATATGGCAACTAAGGTTGGACGCTGCAAAATGGCCAGGGCTTAATGACAACATGAACTTGAGCAGTGTTTTGAAATTAAGAAGAGCCAAATTATAATAATACAACATAAAATTGGTATATTCACATACTTAATACACTCCCAAAGAATTGATTCATACATTTTTTATTATTTTGATTTTTTATATGTATTCATTATTTTTTATTTATTTTTTCTTCATACTTATTTAGTATTCATTAGCATTTATTATCTTGATCGCAATATGATTCATTTAATGTTTTATTGTTGTTGAACAATGTTTAGCAAGAAGTTTATGTTTCGAGCCTTTATGTATATGAGAAATATCAAGGCGATTTAACTGGTTTTACATGTAGCCCTTTTAATACCAAGCACTTGCAGGTGATATTTTATCTATTAGCTTTTTAACTTAATTGATCACATGATTTTTCTAGTATTTAAATAGGAGCAGTTGTTACATGATGTTCATCTTGATAAAGCTCAATCTAAAACTAACTGAGTTACTGAACTATTACATGGTATCAGATAAAACCTTAGACGATGTTGAAGAAAATTGTCACTCATATTTACACTCTAGGCTGTGGGCGGCCATGGTGGTGCAGTGGTTAGCATTGCCACCTCACAACAAGAGGTTCTTTGGTTCGATTCTCAGCTGGGGTGCCTTCTGTGCGGAGTCTGCATGTCCTCCCTGTGGTTGCATGGGTTTCCTCCGGGTGCTTCGGTTTCCTCCCACATCCTAAAGACATGCAGTAGGTGGATTGGACACTCTAAACTGGCCCTAGGTGAGAGTGTGTGCATGTGTGTGCCTTCTGTGGAAGGTTGGGTGCCGGGCTGGCAACTCAACACTCTAAAATTCCACTGCCAATCATGAGCGGACAGAGGATCCGCTGTGGTGACCCCTGACCGGGAAAAGCCGAAAGGAGAAGAAGAAGATTTACACTCTAGGCTGTATGTTTTGACATTATTTATACAAATAAACATGAATTTTCATATTTATGTAACTATCTCAAAGACGCACTCAGAAATAAATTGTTGCTTGCACATGAAAGCTCATATCTGGTTAAAAAGTAAAATGTTCTGGCATTATATGATCAGGTTGCAGGGTTCCCAAGATATGAAAATGTGTTCATGAAACTTTATAGAGGAAAATCTGACTTTGTGTACATTATACTATGTTAAAAATCTTACTGCAAAGATTGTGAATGACTAACTAATTCTAAAGAAAACTTTTTTACTGCTAGCATTGCTGTTTATACCTTTTTAATAGCATTTACTGATAGTAAGATAATTTATTTTGTTTGGTTAATACTTATTAAATTGATTTCTCAGACAATGATTTGGAATGTGAGGGTGCATGCAGGTTGCTAGAGGTGTGACATTCCACAGCTCAGAAGTGCTAAAAAATTAAAATGTAGTTCCTCCTTCCTTGATACAGTTAATCTGTCATGGGATTGTGGCAAAATAATTGCTTCTCTTTGCCTAGACCTCTCCAAAGCTTCTGATACCATTTCCCACACCATCCTCTTCTCTAAACTATCCTTCCTCCATATTTCACCACCTACCCTACAATGGTTCAGTAGCTATCTCTCCAACAGGCAGCAATCCACCAAATGGCATCAGTCTTCCTCAATACTTCCACAGTGGTACCCCAATGCTGGATACTTGATACTCCCTTATTTAGCATCTTTATTAACAACTTTCACGCCACTCAACCACAATGCTCAGTAATCCAGTATGCTGATGACTCTACAATAATATCCACTGCAAATTTCTGAACTCCAGCAAATAACCCTGCATACCCTCACGTCTACTGAAGCTTGGATGATTAACAATCATCTTGTCCTAAATCCAAAAAAAAAAAACCTAAACTAATACTTTTTAGGCCTAAGAAAACCACTTCCCTAGATAGAAAAAGTCTCCACTATTCAAGCCCAAGACAATACCACTATAGATGCTGTCCCACACACTAAACTACTAGGCATTATTATAGAAGAAAACCTTAACTTTGACCTACACATAAACAGTAACATGAAAAAAGCACACCAAAAGCTTGGTATGCTCTACTGACACTAACACTTTCTTAGCCTTTCTACTAGACAAACCCTTGATACCACCTTTTTATTACCATCTCTCCTTTATGGCACCCCTCTCATTACTAATATCCAAAATTCTGCAAGATCCAAACTGGAAATGTGTTACAGTAGAATAGCCAAATTTGCCATCAAGGCCAAACTCTCATCACACCACTGTAACTCACTGAAAAAATTAGGCTGGCTGGAACTCCCCCACCATCTCTCATTCACCCAATTAACTGCAGCACACAAAATAATCTATAGACCTACAGACTGTCCTGCTGTCTCAACACTACTTGCCCAATTAAGATCTGAAAATAATCTACTTCTAAAGGTAGAAAAGCCCACCTTACCTCTTGGTGAACTCCTCTACTCCTTCACCATCATCAAACTATGGAACTCAATTCCACCTTCTATAAAAAACACAGGTAGCACCCCCACCTTCAAACAAATACTGAAAAATCATCTCAACTCTTCCTGGCTATGAAGCTGCTCTATAACAGCCCTTCCTGGCTATGCACCTGCTCTATAACAACCCTTCCTGGCTATGTACCTGCTCTATAACAACCCTTCCTGGCTATGTAACTGTTCAATAATATCCCTTCCTGGCAATGTACCTGCTCTATAACAACCCTTCCTGGCTATGTACCTGCTCTATAACAACCCCTTCCTGGCTATGCACCTGCTCTATAACAACCCTTCCTGGCTATGTACCTGCTCTATAACAACCCTTCCTGGCTATGTGCCTGCTCTATAACAACCCTTCCTGGCTATGTACCTGCTCTATAACAACCCTTCCGGGCTATGTACCTGCTCTGTAACAGTCCTTCCTGGCTATGTACCTGCTCTATAACAACCCTTCCTGGATATGCACCTGCTCCATAACAACCCTTCCTGGCTATGTACCTGCTCTATAACAACCCTTCCTGGCTATGTAACTGTTCAATAATAACCCTTCCTGGCAATGTACCTGCTCTATAACAACCCTTCCTGGCTATGTACCTGCTCTATAACAACCCCTTCCTGGCTATGCACCTGCTCTTTAACAACCCTTCCTGGCTATGCACCTGCTCTATAACAACCCTTCCTGGCTATGTGCCTGCTCTATAACAACCCTTCCTGGCTATGTACCTGCTCTATAACAACCCTTCCGGGCTATGTACCTGCTCTGTAACAGTCCTTCCAGGCTATGTACCTGCTCTATAACAACCCTTCCTGGATATGCACCTGCTCCATAACAACCCTTCCTGGCTATGTACCTGCTCTATAACAACCCTTCCTGGCTATGTACCTGCTCTATAACAACCCTTCCTGGCTATGTACCTGCTCCATAATAACCCTTCCTGGCTATGTACCTGCTCTATAACAGCCCTTCCTGGCTATGTACCTGCTCTATAACAACCCTTCCTGGCTATGTACCTGCTCCATAACAACCCTTCCTGGCTATGTACCTGCTCTATAACAACCCTTCCTGGCTATGTACCTGCTCTATAACAACCCTTCCTGGCTATGTACCTGCTCTATAACAACCCTTCCTGGCTATGTACCTGCTCTATAACAACTCTTCCTGGCTCTGTACGTGCTCTATAACAACCCTTCCTGGCTATGTACCTGCTCCATAACAACCCTTCCTGGATGTGTACCTGCTCTATAACAACCCTTCCTGGCTATGTACCTGCTCTATATCAACTCTTCCTGGCTATGTACCTGCTCTGTAACAACCCGTTCTGGCTATGTACCTGCTCTATAACAACCCTTCCTGGCTATGTACCTGCTCTATAACAACCCTTCCTGGCTATGTACCTGCTCTATAACAACCCTTCCTGGATATGTACCTGCTCTATAACAACCCTTCCTGGCTATGTACCTGCTCTATAACAACCCTTCCTGGCTATGTACCTGCTCTATAACAACCCTTCCTGGCTATGTACCTGCTCTATAACAACCCTTCCTGGCTATGTACCTGCTCTATAACAACCCTTCCTGGCTATGTACCTGCTCCATAATAACCCTTCATGGCTATGTACCTGCTCTATAACAACCCTTCCAGGCTATGTACCTGCTCTATAACAACCCTTCCTGGCTATGTACTTGCTCCATAATAACCCTTCCTGGCTATGTACCTGCTCTATAACAACCCTTCCTGGCTATGTACCTGCTCTATAACAACCCTTCCTGGCTATGTACCTGCTCTATAACAGCCCTTCCTGGCTATGTACCTGCTCTATAACAGCCCTTCCTGGCTATGTACCTGCTCTATAACAACCCTTCCTGGCTATGTAACTGCTCCATAATAACCTTTCCTGGCTATGTACCTGCTCTATAACAACCCTTCCTGGCTATGTACCTGCTCTATAACAACCCTTCCTGGCTATGTATCTGCTCTATAACAACCCTAACTGGCTATGTACCTGCTCTATAACAGCCCTTCCGGCTATGTACCTGCTCTATAACAACCCTTCCTGGCTATGTTCCTGCTCTATAACAACCCTTCCTGGCTATGTACCTGCTGTATAACAACCCTTCCTGGCTATGTAATTGCTCCATAATAACCCTTCCTGGCTATGTACCTGCTCTATAACAGCCCTTCCTGGCTATGTACCTGCTCTACAACAACCCTTCCTGGCTATGTACCTGCTCTACAACAACCCTTCCTGGCTATGCACCTGCTCTATAACAACCATTCCTGGCTATGTACCTGCTCTACAACAACCCTTCCTGGCTATGTACCTGCTCTATAACAACCCTTCCTGGCTATGTACCTGCTCTATAACAGCCCTTCCTGGCTATGTACCTGCTCCATAACAACCCTTCCTGGCTATGTACCTGCTCTATAACAACCTTTCCTGGCTATGTACCTGCTCTACAACAACCATTCCTGGCTTTGTACCTGCTCTACAACAACCCTTCCTGGCTATGTAACTGCTCCATAATAACCCTTCCTGGCTATGTACCTGCTCTATAACAGCCCTTCCTGGCTATGTACCTGCTCTATAACAGCCCTTCCTGGCTATGTACCTGCTCTATAACAACCCTTCCTGGCTATGTACCTGCTCTGTAACCCAATTTCCTTCTTTTCCTTATATGATATCTAAACTCTTGTGCTTTTTGCTACTGCTGATGGATGATATTTTCTCCATAATTATTTTTCATCACTTGCTGATACTGGTACAATGATGCTGAGTAATATATCTCAGTTTATACCTCTTTGATTGAATTCATCTGTCAACCTAAAAAACTTCCTGCTTTTATGTATATATTCTCTATATATTACTGTAATCAATATGTGTAACACTGTATCTACTTTTATACCAATTAATGTTTAATATTTTCTGTATCTATTTTCTTGTTGGAGCTTTTCTCTCCTGGCCTCTACTGAAAATGGGCTCTTTTAGCCACAGTGGACTTTCCCGGTAAACAAATGCAATAAATAAATAAAAATAAAATAAATGAGTTAATTCAGAGCTGAAAGTTATTTGCTGACATACATTTTTTTGTGATGTGTGTCTGAGATGCTCTGCTGTATTGGTCTGTGATCAATGGAATTATATATAGAGATGATGTGCCTTTTTTGTAATCTTTTATTTTTTCTTCAGGTGTGTATAGTACTACAAATATCTGTTCAATTTATTGTAGTCATAATGGTCTTTGCACATTGTGTTATGAGAACTGTAATGCTGGCATGCATATATTAGGCAGTTTTTAGCCATTTTTTCACCGTTATAACCCTTAATTACTGTTTGTTCATGTGGCTGACATAGGTATGCCAGTATTAGAGTTCTCATAACACAACAAGCAAAAAACAAATGACTACAGCAAATTCATCTTTATGTCCTTTATTGCAATAATGGGCTGAACATGGAGCCTGATTAAATAACTTGTCTGAAAATCAGTACTAAACTTATTTTGTACAAAAAGTATAAGTTGTCACAGTAGGAGTACATATCTATGTGTTGGTGAACATATAATACTTTTTAATAAAGAATCTGTGTAAATGATGCCCTGCCTTTGTATACTTCAGCTTATATATATTAATATGCAGATATGGATGTGCAAATATTATGCTAATTAGGTAGCAATGACTTATCTGATTCTAAGGTCCTTTGCCCCAGATTCTCTGTGCTGGATGTTGAGAGCTATGGTTATGAGTGCATATATTTAAACATAAAATATTCATTTAAAGTTATTAAATTGAACTTATTCAAACCTCTGTAAACCAGAACTAGTTTTGTTACTGGTAGTTGTCTCATCTGAGAAAGTATCACAAATATCTCAATATTTTTGCATAACTTATTGATTACTGACCTTTCAAACCTTTTTAACTTTGTCTTTTTCGTTGTTGTATATGTCACAAAGCTTTTTAACAATATAATTTAAAAGAAAAATGTTGACATATAATGTTCATTCTGCTTTTGTCTGTATATTATACAACATATTTACCACAGTAGTAATGCCGCGGTGGTGCAGCGGTAGCGTTGTTGCCTCACAGCAAGAGGTTCTTCTGTTTGATTTTCGGCTGGAGTGCGGGAAGTGCCTTCTATGTGGAGTCTCCATGTCCTCCCCGCAGTTGGGTGACATTCAAAAGACATGCGTAAATGGGCGTGCCTTAGTTGAAGGTTGGACATCGAGCTGGCACCTCGGCGTTCGTGAAAATCTACTGCTAAGCATTAGCGGACTGGAGTTCTGCTGTGGCAACCCCTAACCGGGAAAAGCCGAAAGACCAACAACAACAACATATAACACAAATAGCTACCATTTACTTCTTCTTATTGCAATAGGACAACATTCCTATGTATTTCTATTCATTCTCACCTCATTCATAACTATAGTACCTGCCTCATAATCTGAAGTGCATCATTCCTTCCCCAAAAGAGCCCCCTTACACACTTCATGCTGTATGCAGAATTTGGGATACTCCAGTTCCCCAACTACTCAGACATTACCTCCAATTGGACATAGTGTATCTTATCCCTCATAATCTTTGCAAATCTTGTGAACATTTCATAGAGGGAAAGCAGGACAAATCATCCATTTATTATTGAAGTTTTCTATTCACATGCATCATCCACTAATTATTTCATTTACATCAATTAGAAATTCCACAATAACCAAAATGATATATAAACATGACATTTTACATCCATACATATGTTGCAAATACAACTTATGGTTACCCATCATATTACCAATATTCATGCACTGGGAGCTAACTCTTGTTTATCTTTATATTAAGGAATTTACACATTTAATAAGGATAAAGAATATTAATTTAATCAAATCCTGCTTAATTTAAGAAAACATGGAAAATGTTTTTGAAGTTATACAGATAGTTTAGCCTTTTGTTTAATTTCAGACTTTACTAAGCTCATTTAGAGCACTCTACCATTCTTTTGTTGCTGAACAAAATCAAGTGAATCCAGTAAATTCGGCAAAACAAATGTCTAGAAAATAAGGGAAATGTTGTATTCATGAATTCTAGACTTAACTGGCAGCAGAAATTGCATCCAGTTTTAAGCACTTTTCAATTGTTAACATTAATTTAGAAGTTTCAACAGCTTTCAAATTGTCTTTTCCAGATTGTCACTTCAGTGACATTTAAGACCAATCCATATGTTCAGCTACGATAAGTGCCTATGTTCAAGGCACATGAAGACCATTTTGTTGAGGCCAGGGCTTCTGGTCTAATTGTAGCTCACACAAACTACCACTCACACTTGAACTCAACTATATGTTTGAGCAAGATGCTACAGCCATCAGACAGAGTGGAGCTGACATACCTTATCCAAACAACAGAAACCAAGGTCAAGCAAGGTAAGTGCAACAACCTTGAGGAAGGAATGAAAGGAGTGGGAGTACAGGTTAGTGTTTCAGGCAGTGATCAGGTGGGGGATAAAGGTTTTGGTTTAAGGAATGAAAGCTTTAGTGTTAGGAAGTTGAAGTAGAATTTAGTGTTAGGGAGCAACTGGGAAAGTAAGGTTTAGGCAGCAGGAGGTGAGTTTTAAACTTAAGCATTAGGAGAAAAGTTTAGGGTTATGGAGCAAGAGTGGAGGTTGAGGTTTACAGAGTGATCAGGGTATTTAGGGTTAAGGAGGGAGAGGGAGTATTATGGTTAGGGTTGTGGAGCAGGTAGATGTTTTCCAAATTTGAGCTCTGATGGTGCTATTTAGTGCAGTAGGCTTGGAAGGTGGGAGGGTCAGGTAATTAAGTAAGACTGAAATAGTGAGAATCAGTGCAGTAGTCATTTCCAGCAAGTGACAGCAAGTGCATGTCTCATGAGCTGCCAACATGTGAGGACTTGTAGCAGACCTCAGCATTAAGTATAAGTTTACTATTTTGAACAAACAAGTGTGCTTCTTCCAATTTTTTTGCATTTTCTTGTGCTAGTCGATAAAAACATTTAAGCCTGACAGAAACAAAGAATGTGAACTTAAATGTTTGCATGAGAATCTTAAGCAAAAGTCAGGAAGATCCTCTTCTTTCTATAGTTTGGTAGCATAGTCATTATCAAATCTTACAATGTTGTTTCCAGCTTTTATAGGGTAATTGCATCATTAAGTTGTTCAAGATAAGTTTCTCATCCAAGAAAGAAATATACTGTACTATAACTGCCCTTGAAGGTATGCCATTTTCATTGTTTGCTGATTCTTTGTTTTGGAAAAAAAAAGTTTCCTCTGAGACATTTGTGCTACGCCGATACCAAAACACATTCTTTTTTACAGAATTAATATTTGTGAAAGTGACTTAGTCAGGAAGCTTTATATATTTTATCTTCTATGTCTCCAGGCATACCATAGATTTTTGGGTTGCTTCTTCCTGATCTATTTTCCAAAATTTCTAATTTGTTTTATAACAAACTATTCTGTTTGAGAAGGATGCCAGACTGTCTTCTCTCCTTCTTCATCCCTTTCTGTATATCATTAAGAAAAGGTACTGCGTCGTTTATTTCATTTTTATGTTGTTGAATCATAGAATCTAATAGCTCAGTTTGATTAACACAATCCCCCTGAAAAAACTACATTTTGATAAAAATTGATCCATTTTGAGAGTCAAGTCCTGGATTGCTGAAATAATTTGCTGCTTTCCCTTTTTGAAGGAATGATTCATTTGAAGATATTTACACAAACTTATTTTCTTCTTTAGATTACAGCTTATGTTAATAAGGAACGAAGCAAATATCTATATTTTCTGTTTTCCTAAAATAGTCATCATATATTGAGAAAGGTAAAAAGGTTTGAAATGGAAATCAAGAAGAGATTTACAAACTTCCCTATTAGAAAAAAATGTGTTTAACGGAGGAGTATCAGTCAAAAGCTGCTACTCATCAACCATCTTGGATGGAATCTAGCGTTCGCATTCTGAATACTTTTCTGCTGCGTTAATTGCTTTCTAAACAAACCCTGATCACACTTTCTTGTTTGGTATATTGGAAGTGGTTGGTAAGGATTTTAGGGGGGTGACTGGAAAAACAGATTAGACAGGGCTGAAATGAGGTGGCAACTAAGGATGAACACCACAGTTACCCAAGGTATTAACGGTAATATTTCTATCAAACCTGAATTAAAACTCAGGGCAACTAGGTTATAATATCAGTCTATTTTAAAAGTTTCTCTTCTTGTTCTACATTAATTAGTTTTGGCACGAACTGCTTTATGCCTGATTTGTTTATTTTTTAAGTTAATAGTTTATCTTTTAGTGGGGATACAAATGTTGTAGTACCATTTTAATAACTAATTGGAAGGGGCTAATAGGGGGAGTGTTCTTATATAAGGATGCATTACTGAATATACACAGAGTTCTGATGAAGTCTTGATGACGAAAGTGCTTGACTGTGGTTTTACTTGAAGTTTTTTGGATGTATTTTATTTATTGACTTTTACTACATTGCAGTTTGACCTGTGGAATTAAACATTGCTGCTACACTTGAGAGTCTGGTCTGTGCTACAGCAGGAGTGATAATTCTTTTTCTTTGTGGTTTTACATCACTCTGGTACCAGGATTCTGTATTTTTGGTGGTTATACTGGTGGTGCTGGTAGCCATTCTGGACTCTACCCATTGGGACCGTTTATTTATTTTTTTATTTAAACACTACAGATGGAGGATACCGTTGCCATCCGTTTTTGAGGAAAAGCTCGACTCAGTGCCTTTTCCATGTGGTCAGCAAGTTAATGCAGCTGACTCCAACATCTTGCACTTAATTTTAACTTTAACTAATAAGGTTTCAGAACTGCAGGAAGTGGTCCAGAAACTACAGCAACCAGCAGCACAAGTTTTGGAGGCAGGAGGCAGACTTCAGCAAAGGGAGATGGGTGAGACATCATCCCTTAATGCCAACAAGGGAACCGAGGAATTTCTATGCAGGGTTCTGCTGTTGCAGGTGAAACTAGCATATTGGGACAGTTACAAGATTTGCAGGGTCCCGGATAGCTTGGTGATCATTTAAAGGAGTGGTTTCAGAGCGATTTTGGCTTATTTAAAATGTTTCCTGGAAATAATGATGACAATATTGATAACAGATTGGTGGAACTAGAGCAGAGACTTGTAAAGGTATGCAGTCTACAATGTGACAATGCTTACTTAGCTGAATGTGTTGCTAAACATCGTGTACATAAAGGGTTGTGAGTGTTTAAATTTCCCAATGGATTAAGAAGTGGAGAGAGTGAATGTGAAGAACTTTTAGAAATGTTTGATCGACGTGGTATCAAACTGATTGAATTTATTATTAAAGTTAATAATAAGAAAATCAAAGTTAATAATAAGAAAATCAACAGATTATTGGTTGAAATTGATAACAACAATGTAATTTTAAATTATGTGAATTTTAATGTGTTTTCTGCTAAATATAACAATGTATTTGATAAAGTAGAACAAAATGTGATGGGTAACATTGAAAGGAAGAAAAGGAAGTTAGTTAGGAATGAGTATGAGTATTCCAACAAGATAGCATACCCCCTACCTAAGGCTTACACTGAAGTGGGGAATAATAATGTAAATAGCCAAAGAATAGAAAACTCTAACACAAGACAGGTTTCTACCCAAAGGGAAACAGCAAGGGACAACACATACGAACAAGAGTACCCCTGTTAAGAAGGTCAGAGAGACTGCAGAATAAAAACAACTATAGGAATAATAGTAATGTTTTTTTAGGACCCCTGGGACGGGGCAGGGGGGAACACGTACAGAAACCAACAACAGTGGAGAAAGAACATTTACCACTAGACTTCAACATCGATACTAATTCTCCTGGGGATGAAGAGGGAGAGATTATAAATTCCTTTGGTGGTTTACTTCTTTCCTACCAAGGCTTTAACATTTTCAGTTATGTAGGTATTGATATTAATAAAGACTTTTTTTCACTCTCGATGAACAGATCAAGTTTGTGCCCTACAGGAAGGAAGACATTATTTCCACTCTAACTGAATTAAAACTTTATACTAGGAAAATTAATTTGAAATTTATGTTTAGGGATAATTCAACAGTAGGTGGAAGGGATGGGCTAAGGAAGTAAAGTAGTTTAATCCCCCTTTACATCCCCTTATAGGTACTTTTGACAACATATGTACACAAGAGATACAAAAATTGTTGGATCATCATAGACCAAGGCAGTTTAATCTGACAAGGAAAGAAACTGATCTATTAAAGGAACTTAAAAGTAACCCTACTTTGAGGTTTATGAAGCCGGATAAGGCGGGTGGGATGGCTAGAACTAATATTGAAGACTATAATAATAAGATTTTGGCATGTTACGGGATGTATATAAATATGAATGTGTCTCCAGGAATGAAATAAATATTTCATATATGAAGATTAAACTAGTATTGGAGGACTCCCTGTTGCAGGGGGTGATTAATGAAAGAACATATTCATTCCTGAAAAATGACAACCCTACCATCCCAGTGTTATTTGGAATTGAGAAAACATATAAAACATTTATGACCCACCTTACTGGCTCATTATAACTAGTCAAAACAGTATAACTTACCCATTGGGGGTCTTCATTGATCGGGTGGTGAGAAATTCTTTGACCCCTATTGAGCATACTCTACAAGATTCTTGGATTCTTGGAACTTTTTAAGTTGGATACAGAAAGACTATTACAGTGAGGATTCTAGTTTTTCAACTATTGACGTAGTTGATTTATTCACCTCTATACCCCACAAAAAAGGGCTGGAATTTTTCCATGAGGTGTTAGTGGAAAAAACTGCCTGGGAAACACTATAATAAATTTCATAATGCTGTTGATGGAAATAATTCTGACAAATATTTTTTTTAGTTTTTGGGGAGAATTCTTCCGTCAGACCAATGGGGTGGTTATGGGCACTAGTTGTGCCCCTCTTTTTGCCAACCTAGTGATGTATCGTTGGGAAATTGAACATATTATAAACAGTCCATTTAATGATTCGTGGACGGTCTATCTTAGATATTTGGATATGTTAATTCTTTGGAAGGTGGTGGAAAAGCATAACGCATTCCTTGACTATCTGAACAATATATGTGACTATTTTAAATTTACAGGTAATAGTTACAAGGACAGGATTAGTTATTTGAATGTGTGCCTTTGGAAAGACACGTATAAACAATGCTTTCAAACTTGTGTCTATTGAAAACCCACTTTCTCTATCGATTATCTTGAGGTTAAAACTAGTCATCCCCAACATGTTAAAAGAACTATATCATGAAGGGGTAGATGGTCCGTACAGCAAGAATGTGCTCAGACCTTGTTATAGTGAAGGATGAAATGGGTACATTAGTTAACCTATTTGTAGCAAGGGGATACCCTTTGGAGTTCATTTTACCCATACGTGACTAAGTAATTGGAGAATATGGAACTAGGTACAAACCACTATTAGGGGTACCCAGAATAAAGAAGTAGTTAATCCCCATTTAAAGGGTAAGGATTATTCCTACTCAATGGTATTAACATATGGGGAAACTTGTAACAAAATTAGAGATATTCTTAAGAAAAACTGGGTATTCTTTATAGGAAATGAAGAGCTCTTAGGGATTATAGGTGACAGACCTACTTTTTCCTATAGGACTAACAGTAACTTAAAACTACTGTTGGAACACCCCATAGAGCACAAAATTAAGACCCCTAAGGGGACCACTAGATGTGGGGCTTGTGACTATTGTAAATGTATAATTACTACCCCCAGCTTACAAGTTGGTACAAATAGCTTAGTGGTGAGGTTAGCTACGGGCTCTTGTGTTACTACAGGGGTAGTTTACATTGCTGTTTGTCAGGTTTGCCAGGATTTTATGTGGGTAAAACTGAGAGGAGGTTTAGTAGAAGGATCTACGAACACCTTTATAGTATCAACAAACAGGATGAAAATAACACACTGTTTCGACATACAAAAATAAACCCTGATCACACTTTTTTGTATGGCATATTGGAAGTGGTTGGTAAGGATTTTAGGGAGGGGTGACTGGAAAAACAGATTAGACAGGGCTGAAATGAGGTGACAACTAAGGTTGAATGCCGCAGTTACCCCAGGTATTAACGATAATATTTCTATCAAACCTGAATTAAAACTCAGGGCAACTAGGTTATAATAGTCTGTTTTAAAAGTGTTCCTTCTTGTTCTACATTAATTAGTTTTGGCACAAAGTGCTTTTTGCCTGATTTATTTATTTTTTTTAAGTTAATGGTTTATCTTTTCATGGGGATACAAATGTTGTAGTACCATTTTAATAACTAACTGGAAGGGGTTAATAGGGGGAGTGTTCTTATATAATGATGCATTACTGAATATATGCACAGTTCTGATGAGGTCTTGATGACGAAAGTGCTTGACTGTGGTTCTACTTAAAGTTGTATTTTATTCATTGACTTTTACTACATTGCTTTTTAACCTGTGGAATTAAACATTGCTGCTACACTTGAGAGTCTTGTTTATGCTACAGCAGATTAATACATAATTCTTTTGCTTTCTAAAGATTGCCATTGTAACCTGAGGCTAACTAATAATATAATTTTATGTTCATCCCATTGCAGCAGGAAGCTAATGAATAATATACTTTGTATGTTTGCTCCCATTTTGACACTTCTCTAATTTATCTTGTTATTTTAGACAGATTGGACTTGACCTTATATTTTTTCATTCCAATCATTAATTGATTTAATTAACTAATTTTCTATTTATTATTGATATATGTAGTATTTTATAATTAGGTTATATTCTAATTGCATAACTGATTATGGCATATTTTAAGATAATTACCTTTTTAACAACATCTATTTTCATTAGGGTTCCTTCCCTATGTTCTCTTAAGACATTCAAGAATAACCCATGCTTCAATAATTTTTCATCAAGCAGCATGGATTGCAAAACATATATAAATGGAAAAAAAGTCATTTTGGAGGATGTCTGGCGCCCCATACCCACTAATATATACATAACAACTCCACTATCACATTCCACAACTCCACTATCACATTCCAGTGGGGAAACAAGAATCCATTAAAGTGCCACTACTGGCTCATACAATAAAGTCACACTGATCTAACAAACACGATGAAGCCAAATCACACAAGAGACACTCACATGCAAATGCTGCTATGAAGTATAGATATGCCACTTTCATTTTTTTTTTCTGATTATAAATGCTTATACTGTTCATCCATACTCATTTTAATTATTTAAACTTAGGTTAGCCTTTGAATGCTTTTTCCTCCCTCTTCATTAGGGACATAGTTCCTTTTGTCTATCATCCCATCTCACGTGAAAATGCCATCCTTTACCACAGCTTGGGGATTTGGCAGAATATTGTATCATATCTTCATATTCTATCCAGCATCACTCTAACTATTAGTGACATTTTATAATTTGTTCTTAACCAAATAGCTTGCTGCAGTGGGGTAACCATATTGATACAAATTTGTTTTTCATTAAGGATACATTCCCCAGGAATGAACTCACTCAGAAAAATATGCATTCTGTGCCATTCCTAGTGTTTCAGGTTGCTCTACCCACTCATATAAATGAAAGTAATCTAAATTGCTTCTTTATTTAAGAATTTCTGGCATGTGTAGCTGCATATTTTTTTCACTAATGCCACCTTTCTCATCTAATAAGAATACTTTAGTGTTCATTTCAACTTCATATTTAAAGTGAATACATTGATTGATGCAGTGAAAGACTGAAACTGTTATTGATTAAAGTATCGCCTCCCCATTTAGTCAATTAATTTACGATAAATATATTTCCTATTGTATGCTCAGCTATTTTAATCTCGCAGATCTGTTTCTTTTCACCAATAGCTGCTATGTTGTATGATGTAGTAAATATCTGAGTAAGCCTGGACCCCTCAAAATAAGTTTATAGCCTCAGTAGGAAGGAAAGAAGGTGTTGCAACAATCACCTTGCTATAAGTGCTCTTTCTCAACAAGCTGTTGAATGTAATGAGAATAAGATATAGGTTCATAGGTTCATAGATTAGTACTAAGCTAACTGCTCTTGGAGCCATTTTAAACCTAGCCAATTATCCCTTGTGAGACTCAAACCCTGCACCTTGTGTTTGTAAGGCAAACACCTTAACCATTAGGCCACTCTCCCAACTTAAGTCTATTTATGGACAATTTCAGGCCATTAAAACCAACTAGCTGTGGACATGCATATTTCTAACTTCTTATGACATCATCAGCACAGCATAAAAGGAATATGAGTCAGAAACATGAATTCTGAAATGAAGTAGAGGAGGTATCACCAGTCAACGTATTGACTGTAATACTGTATTAAGGAATCTGAAAACCATGTATAGAAATGGCACAAAAATAGAAGCAGCTACTTTGCTTATATGTGCCATACTATGGATTAAACAGTCACTAGGATGATAAAAACTGTGATTAGGGTTCACTTTTAACTCAAAGCTTGCTTTCTTTCTATTTGCACATTAAAGTGCAGACTAAAAGAAAGCAAAAGCAATTTTTAATGACAAAATACTTGATATTTACATATAGTTTAACTAACATTTACAGCATAAATGCATGTTCTCCCAATTTTTGTGCCACTATCAGAACTGGCAGAAACACAGCAATTGCAGTGGGAAGGGAATCTTATGGTTAGGGAGTGACAAGGGAATTGACATTTACGCAGCAGAAGGGCAGTTTTGGGGTTAAAAGGTGATCAGAAAATTTAGACTTAAGCAGCAAGAGGGGAGTTCTAGAGTTAAGGAGAGATTGGGGAATTTAGGTTTCAGGAGGATGAGGATGAGGATTTGAATCTGGGTTCTAAAACGGCTATGCAATTTAATAGGATTGGTTTGGAGATGGGTATGCAAGCTGGAAGGATTGGGATAGCTGGAGGTACAGCAGCTGATATCTCATGTTGATTGATAAGTTTTTACTTTTTTTTTTTATAGGTTGGAATTAAAAGATATTTTCATCAATGTAAGTGCTTTTTGCTGGTAAGATATATACCCAAATTGAATACATCCAGGGGTCTGTACTGTTAGCATGAAATTATATGTAAAAGTCCTTCCTGAAGTCATATATATCAATATGAAAGGCACAGCATGCAGCTAGTTGAAACACTGCACTGTGGCTGAGTCAGCTGAACACAAGTACACAAAACAGCCACCAACACTATTACCTGAACCATCTAGCCCTGCACTGGTTGTCCTGGATGTCCTATAATAAACAACTGAGCAAAAGCAAGAAACAAGCAACTTTCTAGATATAAAACTATCAGAGATACAGTATTTCAGCAAAGGCAATACACCTAATCAAGAGCTATAGACAACATAAAGTGGTACTCAATCAAACTGCTGTAGAGAAACACAGCTATGTTACAAAATCTTCATTTGGTATGATTAGCTAATTCACTGTAAATTTTGAAACAAAGCAGAAAAATCACTCACACTTGTGTAGTCTTGTGACTCTGACCTTGATGCTATACTGAATAGTGAGGCTTGGCAGGGGAGTCAAGAGAGACATATAGACTACATCAGGAAAAAGGCAATTAGAGCTTTCCTACCTACTACCATGGCAAATGGGAAACTGTCATCCCCGACTGCACTAGAATGATACTTGGGTCAGAAATGGGTAAACTGAAAATTACCTGTTTGCACCCATATCGTCCTGTGACCATGACCTTACATGAGAATCTAAATGTACTGGTCAAGTTAGTAAAAATGCGCAAATGTATACTAAATGAGTTGCATTGACTAACTGGTCCATTTTCAAGTCTCTGTTCACAATCTTTCAAAATATCAAAGTTAGCATTTTGTCATACGACAATAATTGCTTAATAAGCATTTGGAAAAATGCAAATACAACAGTCTGCAGGATCCATGTATGAAGCAGCCCATTATTGATTCATTTTGTAATAAAATATACAGTTCAAAACATTCTTAAAAAGATTATTCTAAACTATTTTAGTCTTTACTTTAATCTGCCTACTTCTCCTTTTCAGTTCCATGCTGAGCCCACACATTTGTACTTCCCTCTAAGCCCACTCACATTAATACCTCCTTATGTTCCTCATAGATCACATTAATACCTCCTTATGTTCCTCATAGATATTGTTTTAACAGATGGAAGACCATACGGCCAAAGGGTAGTGGAAACATTGAAGTGGACATCACTTGTGAATGGCAGAAGTTGGATATCCTTCTATTACTTGTTGCCCTGAACACAGCTTAGTTCCTGAGGATTTGCATGGATATACTATTGTCATTCATAATAGGTTCATAGTTTCATAGGTGAGTACTAGGCTAATGGCCCTGGAGCCTTTACAAGCCTAGCCCATAGAAGTGGCCTGGCATCGTGCTGCCTGACATTAGTTCCCAGTGCCTCTATCAAGTAAAGCCACTGGAGTGATCCCAGGGTGAACTTTCTATTACCCATCCACTCATCAAGATTTCTCTTGAAGAGGGACAGCAAGGTGCTCTGCTTGACATGAATGGAAAGTCTATTTCCAAGCATGTGCAGTCTCTGGGTGAGGAACCTATCCCTCCAGCATGTTCTGTTGATTGTGGTAATGAGGTTGAGGTCTCTGGAACATGTGGTGCGGAGGGATTGGGATTTCTTTAGATATAGCATTTCTAACAGAGCTGGGTCAGACATGCGTTTGTAAGTCAAGTAGAAATCGCCTCTAAGTAGGCGATATGAGACAGAAAATAGCTGGATTCTTTTCAGTCTGACTGTGTAGGACATTGTTTAATGCCTAGGATCCTCTTCGTAAGGTACTTCTGTGGCCTTTCCAGCTGTTGCAGGTTTCTAGTGAGGTACATGCTGAATGGGGCATTATACTCGATGATTGACCTAATGAGGGAAGAGTAGAGAGAGATGATGACCTCTTTCTTCCTGGATGCAAAACCCTTATTAATGAGATGTGCCACACAGAAAGACTTTCTGACCACAATGGCAATGTGGTGATCGAAGGAGAGGTTGCTGTCAACCTGCGTCCCCAGATCTCTTATAACACCTTCAGTGTTCAGTGGGCTCCCATCGATGTGGTAATTAGTGGAAACTGAGTTTTTCCAAAAGGGGATGACGACGCATTTTTTGGCATTAAGCTTAAGGCTATGGTTTTGACACCAGTCATTGGTCTCAGTGAGGCCTTTCTGTAGGATGTCTGCATCACTTGGGGGAGATAATAATGGCTCCCAGCTTGCAGTCATCTGTGAACTTGGTCAGCCAGAGTTCCTTTGTGTTGGCATGGACTTCTGAGAACTAGATTCTGAAAAGGAGAGGACCCAGGACCGATCCTTGTGGGACTCCACTCATGACTGGTCAGCAGTCTGACTTGGAGTTCTCTACTTTCACACTGTATGTTCTATCTGTGAGCCAGTTTGCAACCCACCTAGTGATATAGGGGTTGATGCCTAGTTTGGTGAGTTTATCAATAATTCTTGAGTGAGGAATGGTATCAAAAGCCTTGGCCAGATTGGGGTAGGCTGTATGCATGGCCTTACCTTCATTCACAGCCCTGGTGACTGACTCAAAGAAGTCAACCAGGTTGAGTAGGCGTGATCTCCCTTTCACAAAGCCAAACTGCGTAGGCTCCAGAGTTTGGAGATTTCCTATATCTTTATTAATCAGGTTGATGATGTGCACCATAGCTTTACATATCAGACTCGTCAGGCTAATGGGGTGACAATTACCAGGATCTGTAGTCACTCCCCCTTTATGGAGTGAGGCTGTGACTGAACAGGGCACACAGATGTGGTGCAAGTTCGCTTTGTAGTTCATGTAGAACACAGCCAGGGATATTATCAGGTCACATGGAAGCTGTATTCTTGGCCTTGGACAATGCAGCTTTAACATGTGCTGCAGTAATGCTGGCTGCCTGACATTCATCCGGTATTGTTATTGGTTCTTTAGAGGAGGAGAGAGGAGTAAAGTTGGCATTGAATCTGTCAGCCAGTATGTTGTCAAAATCTGTTGGCTCAGTATAGGAGGTACCATTGTGCAATAACTCAGAAATCTGGGTATTGCTGTGGAGGTTCTTGATATAACTATAGAAGGCTTTGTGATTGTTTTTAGTGTCTGCTGCAGTTCTGCCTTCATAGCTGGCTTTAGAAGATTTGATGAGGGATCTCAACTTTTTGTTGAGGCTAATAAAGACATTTTTCCAGTCTTGGGACTTCACCTTTTTCTGTAACAGTTTCTTCTTTCTGTTGTAGAGTTTATTAATGACAGGGGACCACCAGATTGTCTTCCTTTTTTTGGAGGAGAGCATCTCGGTTCTTTTGGGTATGGCTAGTTTCATGCATTTATGTACATGTTCGCACAGTGCATTGGTGTATGATTCAGCAGTCATGCAGCTATTTTTCATTGGCATGGCTGCAGTGAAGTTAGCCACCTCTGGTTTTAGGAGTCCAAAGTCAGCTTTGGAGAAGTTTTTTAAGGTGGTTACCTTTGCGGGGG
Organism: Protopterus annectens; assembly: GCF_019279795.1. Taxonomy (NCBI): domain Eukaryota; kingdom Metazoa; phylum Chordata; order Ceratodontiformes; family Protopteridae; genus Protopterus; species Protopterus annectens. Next base: position 689,525,393 of record NC_056749.1, on the reverse strand, counting down.
ATATGGGTGAGATGTGGATTTCCATGATGATTAGTTTATGGTTGGATCTGACCAGGGAGGGACTGACTATTGGTGTAGAGCAACGGTCGCTCATGTTAGTAATAACCAGGTCAAGGATGTGGGTCTATATCAGAACATCAAAGTTTGAAAACTTTGAATGTTCTAATATCGACTAATTTTGAGCAAAACCTAAAAATAGCGAAGCTGCAGAACACCGGTTCTGTGGCTTCTTTATTTTCAGTGCCGTGGTGGAAAGTTACAGGACGGGTTCTGGTAAGTGTGTGATTGTGTGGTCATTAGGGTTAGGCCATGGGTTAGGTGAGTTAGGGTTAGGGCACGGGTTAGGTGAATTAGGGTTAGGGGCGGGTTAAGTGAGTTAGGGTCAGGGCAGGTTATGTGAGTGTGCGATAGTGACGGACCTTAGGGTTTGGGTTAAGGTAAGTAGATAGATAGTAGTGTATGTACAGTTTAGTGTAGGGTTAGTTGTAGGATTATAAGTGTATGTGTGTGGATTGATGTTTTTTTAGGTGTGCTTGTGTTGTGTGTAAGTGTTTCGGAATAGCAAATGTTTTCTCAAGGAAAAAATTTGCTGTTCTGAATGTTCGATATTATGTGGTTTAGATATTTTAGGTTAGATGAAATAGTGTTCGCTATTTTCATCTTTCGATATCATGATATAAATGCAAGGATGTTGCTTCCTCTAGTGGGGGTCAGAATGAGCTGGTCCAGGGCATTGGAAATGATGAATTCCAGAAAGCATTGGGCTAGTGTATTGGTGCTTGAGTAGTTTTCCCATTTGATGTAGTGGTAGTTGAAGTCTCCTAGTATGAAAGTGTTGGATTGGACCTTGATAGATTCCAGGGTGCTTAGGAATATGGAGTGAGAATCTAGGGACATGACTGGGGATCTATAGCAGGCTATGACCTGGATCGCCATCTTACCCAATGTTAGTCGTACCAGAAGTATCTCAGATGCGTTATGCTGGGCCACTAGTTTGGAGGTGTGCATATCATTTATGAATATGGAGACATCACTGCCTTTGGAGCTTTGGTCCATGTTTCAGGGGCAAATGGTGTGGAATGAGTTATAGCCTGGAAGCATAGGGGTGCTTTAAACCAGGTCTCCGTTACAGCATAAATGTTGATGTACTCCATTTTAAGGACTGCTTCGAGCGAGTGCATTTTGAGATTTAGACTTCTAGCATGACCCTCAGATTATATTTATTTATAGCTGTTACTGTAGTAATTTGGTCTTTGGAACACCACCTAAAAAGGCACTATAGGGGTGGCAAGAACCTTATCCAGTACCCGGAAACTCAGGGGTGGCAGATGCAGGCCATCTCTGGCAATGCATCAAGGTCTGTCAATCATGTCATCCCAAGCAGATACTGGATCCCTTTCAAATGGCACCAGAAACTTAGCCAATTATTGAAGTCAATTTTTGTTTGTACTGCAGTATCATTCTGGGAGACAGTAGGATACTGCTCAGGGCTAGTGTCATACCTGCCTGGGGCACATAATCTGAGTACTTCACCATGTCTCTTTTCATGTAGTCCAGGGATGTGCATCTCAGGTCATTCACACCCACATGGACAAAGACATACGTGTACTTGTTGTGGAGTGACCTGAGTGCATGTGCTATGCATCGGATTCTGGCACCTGATAGACAGCTGACTGTTGCCTTCTCCTTATTCAACCTAGTGAGTGAGATATCTGTGTGCCTCACTATTGAGTCACCAATGATTAGTGTATTGGGCAAGGTGTTTAGCCTTAGGGGCTTAGGTGAGGGGCACACTGTGGGGGTGAGCTATGTGTCCTGTGGCATGTGCTATGTTGTGGTGGTTGAGTGCATTTCTGTCTTGAAGGTCTCTGTTGTTTGGATAAATTTCTATTGAGAGCCTCTGTGAAGGAAGATGTGTGGTTTCTGTTTTATGTGAGAGCTGTGATAGCAGGTGTTCTGGAGGGCTATGTGTTCCATGTGGTGTGGTGCAGGTGTTGACCTTCTCCTGTTGACCAGCTAGTCTGGTCTTGGCTGGAGACTGCATAGCTTCCAATTTGGTGATATAAGTGCATTTCTCACAAGTCAGAGTGTTGGGAGTGAAGAGGAGAGGGTTGTCTGTGTACATGATGCAGTTGCTATACTGCATCAGAATGCCCAAGTGCACCAGGTTAATAGGAGAAAGCACAGGGAACTGCCCTTTAATCATGCCAGGAGGGGTGGTCATAATTACTAAGTACTGGAGCTATTTCCATGAAGAATGTCTAGTGCTGATGGCACTTAGGTGTGCTATAATAATTGCTGCAAAAACCTGTTGAAGTGCAAAGCGATTAGGCTATTTGAAGTACAAGAGAGAGAGAACTAGCAAGATCTAAGGCAAAGAAGTGAAGAGCAAACTTTCTGGCACCAGTAATAATTTACCTCAACTCGGTGCCGCTGAGCGGAGCTTAAACAATTGCAAACCTGTGCAAACGTGGGCCTTTAAACCAGAAAGTTGAAAGGGATGGAAAAACTGCCCAAACGGACAATAAACCACAATTTCTGGGCCAGAAACCACTCCTCTTGTGGTAGATAGGTTATCTAGTGCTTACCACTCTCACTGATAAGCTAGAAGGCTTCCCTCCAGCACAGAAAGGCTTGGGGGGGGGCTTAGAAGATTACAAACAGTCCTGGTTACAGCAAATCTGTATCTGGACTAGACTAGTTACAGGAAAGGTGGGAAACAAACTCAAATGCAGGCTTTTAAACCAGAAAGTTGAAAGGGATGAAAAAACTGCCCAAACGGCCAATAAACTAAAATTTCTCAGCGAGAAACCACTCCTCTTGTGGTAGTTAGGCTACCTAGTTCTTACCACTCCCACTAATAAGCTAAAAGGCTTCCCTCCAACACAGAAAGGCTTAGGGAGCTCAGAAGATTACAAATCATCCTGGGTACAGCAGATCTGAATCTGGACTAGGCTAGTTACTGGAAAGGTGGGAAACAAGCTTAGAACTTTTTTTTTTTTACAGAAAAGCAGTTAAAACAGCAGTAAAAACAATTTAAATGCAGTGCAAATTAGCACCCTTGAGAGTGTAGCAATATTAAAGCAAATAAAGTTTAAATAAATGCAATCAAAATTAAAAAATGACTAAAAGCAAGTGCAGAAAGCAGTAAATTAGGAAAAAATCAAAATGGAGGCACTTACAGTATCAGAAAACAATGCCAGCAAATATATAAATAATTCAGTCAAGCAAAAATTAAGACAGTGCAGAACTCTGCACAGTTAAAAAGAGCCAAAAAATATACTTATCTGCTCTATATTTCCAGATTTTTTGATAAGCACACTCAGTCAGAACACAAGGAGATTCTAGCAATGGTAGATTCTTGCAATGTGTTTTTTTCTTTTTTTTTTTATAAAGTGGAAAGGGAGAAAGGAGGAAAAGAAGATAATTCAAGGTTAAGAATCTAACATGGCTGCCATATTCTAAAGTTGTTTGCAGGATGCAGTACTCTTAAGCATTTGGATGGATTCAGTCCTGTATTGATTGCAGAATGAAAAAACTGTTCAACAGCTAATGGTACCACATCCACCTTAATCTTTCTTCTCCACACCTGATCACAGCTAATGATACTACATCCTCCTCAATCCTTCTCCTCGATACCTGATTACAGATGAAGATAGTACACCAACCTCAAACCTTTTCTTCCACATTTGATCACAAATAATGGTATTACATCCTCCTCAATCCTTTTCTTCCACACATGATCACAACTAAATATATTACATTCTTCTTAATCCTTCTTTTCCAGAACTGATCACAGATTATGATGCTACATCCTCCTCAATCCTTCTCCTCCACACCTGATCATAGGTAATTATGCTACTTCTTCCTCAGTCCTGCTCTGCCACACCTGATCAGTTTGTATAACTGTAGCTAGTCAAGACATAACAAAACACTATTTCCCCTAAACTATCACAATGTTATAACACTGATCTTAATATAGACCATAGATAATGTCACATGTTTATCTGGTGTTCTAATATTCCTTGCATCCAATTAGCAAGTCATAAGGGTAACAGAAAGAAGGTGGACTAGGTGGACTTAGCTTAGTGCATCATTGTTTCGGTTTGAAAATTAAATGTAATACTAAAGATTTGTGATATGGATGAGATATCTGATTTCTATGACAGCTCACATTCAGGGTTTAAATGTGAGTATGACAGAAGACTTTATGTTACTACTCGACTCTACACCAAACTACTTGTGTTTTCTGCATATTTGCTACTTCTATATCATACCTTTTAATCATTATTTCAGTTAACCCTCTTCTCTCACTCCTCTCTCCACACTCATCTCTTTTCCCCATACAAGCTAAATATGTATAACTGCACAATGCAACCACACATTATTGTAGAAAATTGTTATTGCTTCTGTATATTTACCAGTTTTGTACACCTGCTTTTCATAGTTGTATAGTTCTTTTTTCAGTTGTATGATATGTACACACCTGGGATGAGACTGAAAATGGTCACTGCTGATCATCGCTTTATCATGGTTAACAGAATGAATGAATGAATGAATGAATGAATGAATGAATGAATGAATGAATGAATAAGCCAATTAGGAACTCTATTATCTCATTTTTTTGTTTCTGTCCATTAAAAAGATTGCAAATAAACCCTAATTAGTGCATTAATTCAATTCTTTCAGCACACTTCCCAGCTTTTTGTTGAACTCAGAAATGTCTAAAAAGTTAAGGAATGTCTCATGTTTACTAGACAGATCAAGGCTTTCTACCTTATGCCTCCTTCAGCTCAAAATATCATTGCATTTATCGTTTACATCACGAGAAGCAAGCCAAGATTGGAGGTTTACATTTACATTGTTGAAAATCAAAATATTGATCGTCCTGTTGTATAAACCAAAAGGACGAATTATGAATGTTGATGTCACCAGAGTTTGAAAATCAGCAAATCGAACAGCAGATTCACTGATTTTCGAACTACAATGTTGAACACACAATGTAATGCAGGGGGGCATGCCCCCCTGCACCCCCCACACCCCCTACTTTAATATACTAACTCCGAGATCAAAATTTCCCAATCCCCACTATAGTGCAATCTGCACCTAAAATGCCGAATCTGCAATGAGCGAATGTCACTGTGAATTCGCTCATTGCACATTCGAAGCATTATTTTCGACTTTTCGGAACTTTGAAAAAGTCCTTTTGACCTTATGCCATTCTCCTATGTGCATAATGCACATATAGATAAACCAAGATTGGATGGTATGAAAGATGAACGCTCTTTCTCTAATGCAAATCATGTACATGAATCCTTGCAAAGTAAAATTTTAGGGAAAAAACTAACAGACTTACGATACTTAATGTAGCAAATTCATTGCAAACACATTTGTTCTGGGCTAATACTAGTCACCAAGCAGTTTTTGGAGTGATTTCATTAATGTGTTCCATGAATTAATGACAACATTTTTAAAATATTTTTGTAAGACATTTCTATAAACAAGCTGAAGTTAAAATATCTTTAAGGATCTAATGTGACTTTTTTACTACTTCAAAAAATGAATTACTATTTTGCTCATGAGATGCAGTGAATACATGTTTACATTTTTTAATTTGATTTATAAACATTAATACTCAGATGTTTTCCATTCTGTACATACCTACTAATTCATAATATGGACTTATGTAGACTTTGACTTGGATTCATTGACAAATGCTGTAGTCCTTGTGCAGTGCTAATTTTCAAAGATGTCACTGTGCAAAAACTGCATAATTGTTAGGCGTGTAGTAGACACTGAATAGTGCTAGCATGCTGCCAAAGGACAGCATAAAGAAAGAGATGTGCAGTAATAATGGGAGAAGCAGAATTAAGCCATCCAATTGCTAGAACAGCACTACAGAAGAGCTCATAACCATTGTGATGTATATCACAGAGAAAGCAAGCTATCACAACTTCATCAAGGTATGCATAGCTACATCTAGCACAAGAAGGGCAGAATAGTGTCCATTAGAAAGACACAGTGACTGTGCAGAGCAAAGTGCTCATCCTGTTCATCATTTAAATGGACAGGAAAAGGTGAGAGATAAGAAAATGCAAAAGCGAAGATCATCAAGCAGAAGGAAACATACACTTGTAACTATAAGGTATGAAACATAGGGAGGGTAACTTTTTTCTTCATTTATAGAAAATAATGGTAGATGGGAAAGATAGTAATGGGAGGCTATGAATGGGATAGAGGGTTAAGGACAGGTAGCAGCAGCAGATAAACAAATGTAAAACGTAGACTGGCAAGGGTAGCAGAAGCACAGAGGTTTGGGAGAAGAATGGATGGACACAGATATATAGATGGTGGCAAATGGTGATGGGGAGGGCTGGACAAAGAACATAGAATGGGGAAAAGACACATGAGAGAGGTAGCATGTTGGACTGGGGATAAGGTAGAGTCCTGGAATGGTTACATGCCAAGCTAGCCCATCAGGTAAGAAACACAGGCATTACTCACAGAATGGCAAATGTTATATACCAGTTGCTCTTCTGGTAGCCCACTAGGTGTGTGTGGCCTAATTGTCAAGGAACCCAACAGGCCATGCCAGAAGACATCCCATATCACTGATGTAGGTATCCATTTGCCACTATACCACAACTAACATCAGCCTCTATGACTGATGCCTGTAAATGAGGACAGACCTCTTCAGACCACTCCACATAAGAAGAATCTTTATTCTCCCAAGATATAGTCATACAATTAAAAGTGAACCTACCAGGTTACCTCCACCAATGCAACTAGCATTATCCTGCTAACAGGCAGCTCTGGCAGACAATGGTGACCCAATGCCAGAAGACCTCAGCTTGTGCAGAATGAGGTAAGGCCACAATGACCAGAGTCTCATCTCCTGCTCTGCCACTGGACCTATGTTAAGATTGTGCAAGACGAAATGATCATGCACATATTAATGTGACACAGCTGCATTTACACAATCACCTGGCTCAGATGTCGTGCATATATACCTGCTGTCAGAGTTACTCCCATTGTGGTATCCAGTCACGAAAAGCTCATTCCTCTCTATTACCAAAAAACAAAGTATGCAAACCTAATTATATGTGTAAAACATAGGAAATATAATAATATGCAATAATAACATAAATATAAAAATAATCTACAAGCAATGAATGACAGATGTTCTGTTTTATTTTATAATCTGTTGTAAGTACCTTCCATTTTGCAACACCTGGCTGCCTGCTGGCATTGTTTTATTTTATAAATGTAAAACAAGTCATATAACAGAAGACAATAACACTGGAAAAATGTTTACCTTAAATTTATAACTATCTCTCTATAACTTCTTCTTGCCAGCGTTGAAGTGGGTTGGAGTGGCACTGTGTCAGGTCACTGTAAAAAATACCATCACTGCTCACTGGAATGGGTGTTGCCAGTGACATCACTCACAATTTGCAAACTCATGCAGGCACTCATCTTCTGCAAGGACTTATGATTCTGCCCTAGCAGGGAGGCTTGAAGTTTCCAGTTTAGGAAGAACAAGAAATCTTGTTTTAACTGCCACTATGTGCTTACCCTCTGCATTTCACAGCACCTGAAGCAGCTATGGCTACTCAGTAAGGTCTGCTCATAAGGAAAAATGGTAGTTCTATGCATATGGATGCACATTTATTGATCAGGTGTCATGCAATGTTGCAATGCTTTATGGCACATCTATAGGTCTAGAGTGCTGTGCCATGGTGATAGGGATGGGTAAAGATTTGTACCACAGTGCTGTAGCCATCACAATATACAAGACCATACTAGATGCATACCTTTTAGTCACAGTGACATACACAGCTATCATCAACATGTCTGGGTAGCACAGTATACTATTGCAGTCATTCACAAACAGTGGCACTAAGTAGCTTTATTAAGGAAACACCTGTACTAACTGGCTCTTGTAATATAAGGTGTCAGTGCCATTTTGAGCAGCCCTACTAAGTGACATACAACTGTGGAACAGCAGAATTTCCATACACAGATATTGCGAAGGAGTCTTGCCTGGTAAAATACCTTGGCAAAATAAACAAACCTGTGGTAGATGACAGACTCACTGAGAGAGACATTGTGATGTACATGTAATTAGGAACCCACGAAACTGGCATGGCACTATACTATGTTCTTGTGTTTTGGGGGTAACTGCTCTCAACAGACATGGTTTACTGAGACAGTAATTGATGCATGGAACAGACTACCAAATTGCATTAAAACAATCATTAGTTTACATATTTTTAAGAACAGCCTGAGCACTTATTATGGGAACAACTGTTTTGCTATATTGACAGATTGGAAGGGTAATATTGCCTGTACATGTAATATTTGTATGTATGTATATTGCAAGGGACATGTCACAGGGGGTTGTGGGTTCCAGGAGAATATGATGAGACTTTGCTGCACTATGTAATAGGGGGAGGGGGCAGTGTATATCACTAACTGCAGCTGATAAACAGGCACATAAAGGGGAAATCTGCTGGACATAGGTTAAGTACTAACAATGGGGATGTTGTGTGTAGCACTAAGTCTCATAACAGATACATAAATAGGGGGACTCTGGCCATATATATGGGCATTCCACAGAGTATCATGCACTCCCACAGAATGAGATGTTTTGCCCACACATATACCGACATTACCATCTGAGTAAGGCAAAGGCTAGAAATGTTTACTATCTAATAAAATTAAGTGTTATTTTAGGACTTCTGCATACACATAGCATGTGCATCCTGGCAAAGATGCCACAGATAAGCAATACCAGGATTAGATTTGACAGGGATTGGTGCAGAATGTCAATGTTGGAGGAGGCCATGATAGGTATCTGCAACAGTTGTGATGCAAGTTACTGATATGATGCACTGTACAAAGTAAATGCACAGGATGCTGCAACAAACAGATCCACCATAAGCATAGACCACCAATACAACGTGGTTACAAAGGCCAAGGAGTTTTTGCTCTCAGTTACTGGCTAGAGGCAGACCTTTATACCGATGTTGTAGCTTGGATGTGGAAGCAGGGCTGATACCAACCACTCTTGTTTCAGTCATAGATGCACCAACTTAGTAATGTTCATTACAGTACAAAATAACATACTCCAGTCATATGAAGCATACCTCTCAGATGTCCAGATTTTTCCTAGTATTTTTAGTCAGCTCCTTATAAAAGTTATGGTTTTCTCTCAAATTTGTGTCAAGTAAAAGAGGACTGAAGTTACTAAATAATGACATACATTTGAATTTCAAACTTTGTAATAATCAGAAAATGCATGATAATACAAAACCAATTATTCTAGCAACATTCTAGGTTTGTAAGAGCAATATTTAAAAAATTGTCTCCAATTTTGGGCATTTGTTCCCACTATTTTTTTAGCTTTGTCCAGATTTCTTGCACTTAATGGTTCAGAGGTATAATATGAAGAGAAGAATTGAAGAAGGTCTGCCTGTATATCTTCTTTTCCAGGCAACTTTGGTATGCAATTGTAAAAACTTGCTTAAAAAGCTATGCCTATCATAGTATGTTATAACTGTATTTTCAGTGCTATGCTTACCAAAACATGGTTGGAGGGATGTATGTGTGCATGCAGACAGTATTGTCAAGTGTAGTCCCGCTTTCATATGTACCATTGAAGGAATGTCCAGCACATCAGTACAACACTTATGATGTCAATGGATCATTTGTAGCTAATGAAGATGGTAATATGCAAGTGGCATTGTTTGATGAAAGAACGATATTGTCTGCAACATATCAGGATGAGGGCATCACCAACATTCACCATTATAGAAGTAGCTGTCAAGGTACATGGTGAGCACACAGCCTTGCCATGACATAGTGAACAGCTTCAACCTGAGTGTCCCTCATGGCATCTTATGCCTCCATCATATTCAGCATTTTAAACGTGCATCACCTCTGAGGTACATATACCCACCACAGGGAATATAAACAAGTGACAGGTGCTGCCATAATGGAGCATCTCTGATATGGCTGTTATACTTGGCATTAATGAGCAGATGTGCAGGTCAGAATTCAAACACAATCAACTACTACCTCTGGCATTTTGGAGATTTTGAATGCACTCTATGAATTGTGGAACAACGTGCAACAAATGCACAGTGCCATGCAACATAGCAGAAGGGAGCAAATGATGGTGGCAAGATCACTGGTGTCAAGTTTTGCCTCCAGTGGCAGCTCCACGAAACTCTCTGCAGCTACTCTTGTGTCTGAATCCAGAAGACATAATTTCAATGCCTGAGGGGTTCAAGATGTTGGGAGGTCAGATACAGACTATCCTAAGCCAGATTACAAAGACTTTTGGGGAGATTATATCATTGTCGTGTGTGGGCATACAGCCTGCCACACCCAGCTACAGGTGTTGTTCAGGTGGTTTCTAACAGCACTCCTCTGGCACAGCACATGGGAGCCTCAGCAGGCTACATGCAAGCATTGCCATAGTTCTACTCCTTCCCTGTTGCCTGTGAGTACACAGCCTGTCTCCCCTCTGGTGGTCAAAGACCACTTATTCATTTATTTGTTTGTTTATGTTTACCATAGTAGTACATTGATCTCAAGTGACCATTTGCTGGCACACCTCAGGAAAACCGCATCATGGATAACAATGTTTATTAGGATCAGTACGCAGCATACCCCATCAGGATGAATTCTCACAGTCTCATAGATATATAACCTTCCCAGCCATGGACTGCATCAAGCCCTGATACTGCAAACCAATACAGTGGCCAGTGTCAATGGTCACATCAGAATAGCTTGACTCCACAATTAGGGACTGTGAACCCTGATACTTGACAATTTCCCTGAGAACATGGATACCATGTTCATCTTCCATGACTCTACTACGTCTCATAAATTTGCAGTCAATCACTGTTCCCTCCCACCTGTGAAAGTGGTGATGATTGCCTCTCTCCTACAATGTGTGGATATGGTCATACTTGATGCATAATATGGTCAGTCCATGCACTGACATGCACAATCTGGGTGTGACAGTACATGCATAATTTTGTTCTGTTGTCTCTGTCACTGACTGTAGTTGTGGACCAGATGCTACCTCCAACCCATATCTGCAATATGTTGAGTCTGATTCTGCCTCAGCTGTGATACTGATACTGTATGTTCCTCACCTGGCTTTCAACTCTGCCTTTCTGCTGCTGCCATTTCAGGTATGGAAGATCCTGCCAAGATGTTCTCTTGTCAGTCTGTTTACACAGTGCCAAGTTGTACACTTTGCACATGGAGCACAAATCTTGCTGCTGACTTCAGGACTATATTGCAGTGTTCCTCCTATCCCAACAGGGCAAAGGAAGCAACCCCTGAAGAGGCCAAACATCCACTCCACTTCAATATGTATTATAGCATGTGCTACATTATAGGCAATTTCCTGCATGGTCTGAGGGATGTGGATGTGGATGTGGAGAATTATCAACAAAGGCTCTAGGGCATATCTGGCATGGCCTGCAATATGCAATAAACAGCACATTATATATTACCTGTTCCCTGCTTTCATTTTACCTTTGTGTATAAACCTTTCTATCCAGCATGTATGTGTGCACCTACCAGCTAGATAACCCTGTAGAAAATTCCTTTCAAGAATCTTTGGTAAAAGTTGAATAGTACACAGATGTGACAGTCATAGGGACAGCTTGGGAGTTATACCGACACATTATAAGTAATCCTGTGAGCATTAGAGACCACCTGGCAGTCAAGGGAGAGGATACCCTTCATGAGTCAAAGTCCTTCCATACTAGGTAGAGTCTTGATGGCAATGTGTGTGTACAATCTATCAATCCAGAGATGTCAGAGAAATGGGCATTGTAAAATACAGGAATGATACTAGTGTTCCTCCCTGCATTCCTGGGGAACCAGATATATTCCTTTACATGCTACAGCATAACATCAAGGAATTGGTTCAAAATTCATGAGACTAATGCATGTGTTGTTCCTAAACCTGGCACCAGTAGGTCATCAAATGAATCATATAGCTAAAATGGTTGAAGCTGCACATACCTTAGTATCTGTAGAAATTGGCATATCATGCATCCCTCCTCAATTCTGCATGTTGGTAGCCCAGTTTGACAAGGTCCCTTATAGTCCATATAGGAGTGTTCAGGTTGGAAAAAGAAGAAGCCGACCTTTTTACAATGATAGGGCCCTTTTTTGTTTTGAAAATGGGGAAAGATGAAAGGGAAAGTACTACAGTAAAGGTGGAGGATAGTGCATGGCGGCAGGTAGACAAACAATCAGCACAAACAAACAGGTACAGGAATGCATATAATAGGATGGGGGCAGCACAGGATGAGCAAATATAAGCAAGAGGGTAGAAAAAAGCAGATGGAAAGGGTTAGACAATGCACAGGGTAAGTGGTTTTACACAAGAAGAAGAAGCACATATGGCTGGGAACAGGGTGGTGTATGAGGAGCAAGGTGCCCTTTTAAGAAATCTATTACAGCCATCCATCCCCACATCATGGATCAGAGAGGTCAGTGTCTTGGCATATTATATCCCCTGGTAGCCTGATGCCAGGGACTTGCTGGTCAAGTAAACCAGCAGCTGACACAAGAAGGATGTGATTGTGACCATATATCAGCACACTGCTCTTTCCAAACCAGCCTTCCCTCAGGCAATTCAGGTGGCATACCTTCAAGTCAGGAGCCAAACCCCCCTTCTCCAGTAAGGCAGCACCACATTCATCACTTGTCATGAACCTGACCACAAACTAATTAGGGGTAGGATGTGGTGGAGGAGCTTGTGGAACAAAGTTATCATCTGGACCTGCACTGAGGAGACAAAAGAAAGGTAGACAAAAGTGAATTAATGCTGACATTGGGATGAATAATTTAACAGACATGTTAACCCTTTTGAGGGGACCAAACCATAGTTTCCTGCAAGCTTTGTCTGCCTCCTGCAGAAGGTGACACAATTTGCATCACACTCTGCTTCTGCTGAAAGAGCAAGGGCACATCAGAGGACAGTAATAACTTTGAGGTGAGGTGGGGTTTTAGAACAATATGTACAGTCCCATAAGCATTTGCTGTTAGCTCTATGTCAGACAGCAGGCAAGTGTGTGCTTTCTGCACATACGTTAAGGGATATAAAGTGAAGATGGCACATCTACATGTGAGGTACACTAGGTATTGTACAATCACCATAACATGGTACAGTGTGACCCCATCCTAGAACAGAACCTTGCAACCCCCCCCCCCCAAATGTAGCATTCACATCACATGTAGTGTCATCAACACCACTTCAGCCTGACATGGAAATCCATACAGCAGCAGACTTAACTCCTTCAATGAGACTGACAATTACCTGCAAGTAAAAATAGTCCCAAAACTACAACAGAATTATTGAAAGCATAATAATATAGAAATGAAAAAACACACTGTAGAATTTTGAGAATTGCTGCCTAAACTCTGTTTACTGTGCACAGATCCCCTCAGGGTTCTTGTGCTGCAGGTTATCAAAATGATGCCTGTACTAGTCTGCAATCCTGATGATTCCTGTAACTGAGGAGAACTGTTTAGCCAGGTTATACCAACATTCACCTTTTTAAATGCATCATGATAGGGGCTGAGTACTTGGTACCTGAAAACAGTTGTGAAGGTGATACAGCCTTGCCTTGCCTTGTCTTCTTCATGCAACTCGCAGATGTTCTCCAGCAGATATTAGCAGAAGCTACATTTTTCCTCATTTTCATCTGAAAATAATTCATATTTATGAGAAACAAAATAGTAACTGTAGAATCACTACAACAAAGTGATTTCTGAATGTCAGCTACCCACAAAGTTGCACAATGCATATATCCCTGTGGGTCTCCAGCACAAGCTCATGATAATAAGCTGTCTGAGGCACATTTTCTCAGTAGGCTCTGCTTCACTCTACAGCCAAATAAAATGATTCCTATGTAATATGCCTCCTGATGTAATTTGTCTTATGTGCCTTGTAAGTAGGTATAAACTTGTGTAATGTTGGAGGTGCATTGTCACCTTCTAGGGTAAAACATGGTGATTTGGGACACTGTAGTCCATATTTGTTCATTATCATTAGTAGGAAAGGCAGCGTTATACTAGAAGCAGACATGGGAGGCACACAGTACTCTGAATGAGTGTAGTAAATAGGCTAGGAGAGTTTTGTTGACCTTTGCCCTTTTATATGCAGCAGCAAACAGCTGCACAATTTTCTCTGTAGATGACAACTTATAACTATGTTCAGTTTGCACATATTTTACTGCTTTTAGGATCTTATTTTACTACACTCTTTCATTTGCATATGATTTAGAATTTATTTACATTTTATTGCACATTTCGCACAACATGGGAGAATGGATGGGTGCTACCCTGCACCTGTCTGTCCATTGCCAATTCTGGTGCAAGTGCACACTGTATACTCCACAACCTGTCTATGAATCTTGCCAGGAAAGAACATGCCAACTCCATGCAGATAGTGACCAGAGATCAAAACTGAACACCAACCACTAGAATTGAGAGACACTTTGAGTGATGTGTGGTAGCATTGAACATCACCACAAACCTAACATATCACTGTCAATTGCTATAAGCTCAGTGGTTCCCAGGTTTCATTCAGGGGGAAATTAGTACAATTACTGATTTTATTTCTAAATTAGATTTTAAAGTGCAAGGCAATACTGATATGGTTAGCAATAGTAAAAAATCACAGCAAACATTAATCTGATGAAAACAGGAATTGGTTTATTTACTACAAGTCTACATTTTCCATTGGAAGTTGTTTCCTTGTAACAAAGACACACATCTGGAGATAAACAGCTTCCATTTTTGTAACAGAATATATCATTACTATTCAAAAATATATCATTATTTCTTACTATTTTTATTGTTTACAGGTTATGCCATTTCATGTACATTATTTGGGATTTATTAATTATGTGTTTCTGCTTGCTGTGACACATTAAACACAAATCCATGTGGGTCAACAGCCTTCACTTTCTATATGAAGTCCAGTGAGTTTTCTTTGTGTAAATTACTCTTTGTTTCATAACTGGGATGCCGGTATAATGCATTTAGTACAAATCTTTGCTGTTTGCTAACTAAAATATTTTCTTTATAAAATGTAAACCCCTTTTGCCAACTTTCAAAAGAATATTTATGTAGTTGAAAAAAGGAATGCCCTGAACATGTCTGGGTTATGAGGAAACAAAGCAACTAGGTTAGAATGGGCCCTGATCACTACAAATGATATCAAAGTGCACTTCTCTGTCTCAAAACAGCTCAGTAATGCAACCGTCTGGGAATATGGAATGTCACATCTGTTTCTATGTCATTTGAAATCCTAGAAATGTGAAAAATCTTTGGAAAAATAAATACTCTAGAGCAAAGGTTTTACCTCAAAAATGCATGCACTTTGAAGTTCTGAAAATTGCGCAAAGTTTACTTTACTGTGCATCATTTAAAATGTGTTTGCATATTAGTTAAATTACAGTAATCATTATTTACATATAAGACTATTATTCATTGTACCTCACTTCAAAACTCTATGATTTTTAAAATGTACTTTTGCTAGTAGGCTGATAATTTACCATAGATGTTTCTTTGTCATGTTGAAGTAAAGTTGAACAAAGTAAAAATAATTTTCATTATTTTATTAAAAAAGATAATACTTTATAAAATGAGTGTCCATTTTTACTATGATAGGAAAGTACTGCCATGTTTGATAAATGAATGCCCTTATAAACAAGACATATTAATTACTTTGTTCAAAAAGTAGAGCAGATGGTAAGTGTATTTATATATTTATTTATTTAAAGTTGGGAAGTTGTACATTCAACAGCAATAAAAAAAATCACATTATATTATCATGTGACTGTGTAGTTCAGAGTAAGAGTTGAAGAGTAAAAATAATAAAAAAGGTAATGATGTGGCATTTTAGAAGAGATTATACTGTGCTGACAGATGTCGCCAAAGATGAGTTAGAAAAAGAAGAATTGTTCAACGGAGTAAACAGGCTGTTTGAAATGGTAAGAAATGGAAAACTCAGGGCCATAGAAGAGGGTGTAAAGAACAAGAAAAAAGAGAAAAAGGTCAATGTGACTACAAAGGAATGCGAGGATAGCTATAAGGACAAAAGACAGGGTGGTAGAAAAGAAGGAGTAGAATGGTGGAGAAGGCACAGTACAGAGCATTTAGCAAAAAAAAGACAATCCCCAGATTTACTAATCTTCCGTGCAGGGCTAGCTTAGTCATGCACAGAAGTGGCCATTTAGGAGCAGGACGGCAGCGTGCCATGCATATTAATGAGGCACGCTGCCTGAGCTCCTAATCTTACACGGAGCATGTAAGAGTGCAGAGGGCGTGTCTGAGATTAGACCTCTCAGAATTTATATACCCCCGCAATGAAGAACAGCAGAAAGGTCCAAGAAATGAGCAAGACTGCTCATAGGTGCCTGCAAATCCCCACCAACATTCCTCCTGGTGTACAACAGCACATAAATACAAATAAAAACAACAAACCTGTATTTATTTATTTTTTTTTATTCTGCTTAAAGCTACTGTAGGTGCGCAGGTGTGCCCATCACTTAGCTACGGTTAATGCAGCTTAAATGGCTGAAGGGGATAACAAGGAAGATATATGCAAATGAAGCAGCATAGCAATAGTATAGTGGGCAGAGCATTCGCCTTACAAGCTGGCATTCCTGGTTCGAGTCCCACTGCAGCACATTCCATTTTCCATGGCAAAGCACATTATGACCAATATTTGTGTTGCATAACCCACTAATGACATATATTTGTGAACTGGAGTACTACAGTAAATGCACATGTGAGGTGTCAGTGTCATAATGAATAAAGCACTAGTAAACAGGTTTAAGCAATGATAAGCAGTAGTAAGCATATTTAAACACTAGTAAGTGAGTTTAAGCCCATTTGCATGTGGGTAAGCAATGCACACACAGGTTAAGCAATTTTGAAGCTAACTCTCTGTAAGCATATATAACCGGAGGTTAGCATTGCTTACCCTCGCACAAACCCATGCAAACCTGCTTACAAATGCTCAAAAGTGCCTTAATCGCTCTGTATCCAACGGCCCTTGTTGTGCCCATCAACAAAAATAAAACAGCCTTGCAGGTCTTGAACCCAGGACCCTATAGTCACAGTTGTTAACCACCAAGCCATCACAGCAGTACAGAAGAATGAGGTATCAGCAAACAAGTCTTCACTATAGCAAAATCAAACTGAACCTGAGAAAGGAATCAGTATACAGACATATGTTCCATAATCCACTACATAACATAAATATGTGAACTGGAGTACAGCAGTAAGCCCAGACGTCAGGTGTAATTGTAATAGAGTGTTGAAGTCCCCAATAAAAAAAGGACCCCATAAAGTGTACATACACATGAATCATGGATACCAGGCATATATACAAGATGTAATGAATAATAAATCAATGCCAAAAAGGAAATATTATGCAAAGTTAAATGTAAGCAATGTTAAGCATTGTGCAGGCCAGCTTAGGAGGTGTAAGCAATGTGTAGGCCAGCTAACTCAATGTGCCCAGTGTTATATCCCTTTAAACAATGCCAACCTTAGGTAAGCAGGTTTGCCCATAGCTTAACCTTTTCAAAACCGGCCAATCATGAAAAAGTGTGTGAAATCAGCCCAACTTAAACCCAAGAGGCAGGAATACATCTCATAACTGGTTGTAGTTTCCCTTGCAGGCACTATGTTAGGAAGGGGAGAGGGTGTGCGCTTTTGGGCACAGCGCTGGTGCATCGAGGAGTCCAGAGTCATGATAGGACTCCTTGTCAAAGACCATGAACAGAGACTGCTGCAGGGCCAGTACCAGGGCTCCCAATATAAGGTGAATGCCCAGGATCATCTTGCCCGTGACCTCACCAGTGCCACTGGTATACCCCAAACTGTTGAGCAGATCAGGCATCACTATGCAGACCTGAAGTAGCATAAGGGGGACCTCTTGGAGCAGTGGATCCAAGAGGCTAGAATGGCAGAGGATGTCCCAGCTGTTTGTAAGTATCACTCCACTAAGTGTGTAATAATTGCCAGCTCATGTATATCATGGATAGGTATGGATAAATATTCCTCTTATGTCCTCCACAGCTGCAATCGAGTGGGCCACAAACCAAGAGGCCCATGGCAGTCACCTGGAGAGGTTGCGACATGAGGCAGGTCAATAATACTCTTGCATGTATTGTCATAGGAAATAAATCTAAAAGTATTAGTAAATTAATTGTCTGTATAAAACCTGTATTGTTTAAGGCAAGCACTGCATACACCGGAGAATATAGCAGGAAAAGACTCATATAGTATGTATGTAAATAAAAGCATAATAGCCTGACAATAAAGGTCTAACTTCTGGACTGCGTGTGTATAGTCTAGTATCATATGGTAATGCAGATTTGCATTCACGTAATAGTACTGTTGCAATAAGCACTGTTACCCACACCTGCACCATAAATAGAATGTGTTGGAATGCCTGTATATGACTGGTGTAATCCTCAGAGGCCATTTAGTACAACTGAGAGACACATAGCAGAAAATAGGGTAAAGGAAGCCAACAAAACCCAAATAGCACATGCAACTGAAATGTGAACTGTTGTTTTTTTAGCACACACAGCCATGGTTCGAATTCTGCCAGTGGTAGTAGTCTGCATACAGAATCATACCCCACAACTGTGCAGATATGTCCAGAATGTCCAGTAGAGTGGCCCATATATGTTGCCTGTCAACCTGTCCCTCTCAGAAATTAGTGGGATGATCCCAGACATATAGGCAGCAAACAGGAAATACAACTGATTGACACACATCTATGAGAATAAAGCTGGCAAACTAGCAACTCCCCAAAGCCTTATGAGACTAAGAAGCCACGTATGTCCCATTTACAACCCCATCTTGTTAAGCTGTAGCCAGAGTGTGTACAGTAACAGAGAGAGATGTATGTGCATAATACTAATGTGGAATCCGGTACTGTGTGTGGCAACATTCAAGTAATGCTAACAAACATTTCTCATACAGGTCTGTCACATAACAACACTGTGCCCAGAAATGCAAGAATTATACCTTGTACTGGTACTGTTTACATTGGTATTGTATGGCATTGTGACTGATGCAGTTGCTCTGAATAATGAGGTATTACTCATCACTGTTGCTTACACTGTCCTAAAAAATGTAACTGTCTAAGAAATCTGTATAAGAGTGTTGTAATACAAGGTCAGAATGCAAAAGCATAGGAGAATTATAACACAGAAAACAGATAGGAGATATACAACAATATCTATATAGCACACACAGCTCTGATGTACAGTGTTTAAGTTGTAGCAGACACAGCCATGGTCTGAATCCTGGGAGTGGAAGTAGGCTGCATACAGAATCATAAATCACAACTATACAGATAAGACCAGAATGTCCAGTATATGGGCCCATATCTGCTGCCTGTCCCCCTATCCCCTTAGTAGGTCTGTGGGATGATCCCAGATGTTTAGCCAGCAAGCAGGGAATACAAGTGATTGCCAAACATCTATGAGACAAACCTGTCACTGTAGCAACTCCCGAAACTGTTATGAGAGTAATAAGCCAAGCATGTCCTATCTACACCCCCATGTAGTCAAGCTGTGACCACAGTGTGTACAGTAACAGTGAGATGTATGTGCATAATACCAATGTGTAATCTGGAACTTTGAGTGGCAAAATTTAGGTAGTGCTAACAAACATTCCTCCCACAGGTACATTGGATACAAAGACTGCTGAGAAATAAAAAAACATTATACCCTGTACTGGTACTGTTTACTCTGGTATTTTAGGGAATCGTGAGTGTTGCACTTTCTCTGAGTAATAAAGTATCACTGATCACTGTAACTCACACTGTGCTACATAAGATAACTGTATAGGAAAGCATGCATATGTGTGTGTCAGGTCACTAAAGGTTGAAGAAGGCAATAGTCTAGATAAGTCCTGGTACACCTGCATGGTCAACACATGGCCAGAGTCTGTGCAGAAGGAGTTGCATAGCTATGTGCACAACATCAACCTGGAATCTGGGAGTATGTGTAGAAACAGTTATTTAGTATTAACAAACATTCCCTCCACAGGTATTCCAGGTACGAGGTGTATACTGCAGGTAAAATCAGTTCGGGTATAACGATGATGACAGCCATATCACTGTCCAAACTAAGGCTATAGGGTAGTGTAGTAAGACTTGTAAGGTACAGATAACAGCACTGACTAGGAAAGTAATGTGGACTACAGGAATATACTAGTTGTTAATTGACATATTTCTCTCCCCCCACCATATCTCCAACAATAAATAACATACCCACCCCAACCGGTATGTAATGACTCCAATGTTCTGATAATGTCCAATTGTTTGATAAATATTTTAATTTTTCCCATGCATGTGCTATATTGGATTATTCCAACATGGGTGGCATGGTGCCATCAATGTACCTGCATGTGTTTCTTATTACCACTGTGGTCCCATATATGCATGTGTTCTGTTTACTATGCAACTGGTCCGTATCTGGTGTCTGGGTTAATGGGAATATCTATGCATGCTGTTATACCTAACCCAGGAATGTGTTGACTATTACTAACCCACATATGATGATAAAATCTAAACACTATAGCACATTTTGGAAGGCCGGTCCCAGCACACCCACCTGTCCCACCTCAGCTGGCCATGGCACTGGGCACCAGCATGTCTGGGCCCCAACCTGGGACCTCCCTGTCCATTGATCCTGCACCACATTTGGGTGGAACCGCCTCAGGGGATGGGGCCCCCCTGGGAGTGGGCACAGACAGGAACCTGTCACCCGTCGCCAGGTCCGGGTTGTGGTGCATAGTGAGCTCAACCAGCAATTTGATCTGCTACGCCAGCTCGAGGGCTGCATGTCGCAATTAAGGGGTCAACCTGGTTTTGTGACTCATCCCCCAGCACAACCACCTTCAAGGCTGTGAAGGTGCAGTGGTGACTGCCCATGGGTGGGGACCTCAGTCACACTGCGTCCACTAGGGGGCTCATGGGCTTCCGATTTCCCAACACTCTCCCCATCAAGGATTTTACCCACCACATGTGTCACATACCACCCCTTGTTTGTCTTGTCTGTTAACCTACCGAACCTACCTCCCAAATATACCTACTATCCCTCCCAAACATCCCACTCTCACCTGAAAAAAAGGGCAATTTGTTCCCCCCCCAAAATACTCAACCCATGCATAGCTATCTATTTTGCACACGTGTCCACTGGACCCATGTAATCTGGTCTAATTGGCATCACAACTTATTATTGTTGTCCTCACCCACTCCCAGGGGTTTGAGTGTCCAAATCTACCTCCAAATTCAGTGTATATGCACAGCTGTTACTATAGAAGAAATGGACATCTATGGACTTTCCCCACACCCTTCCTGTACATCCCTAGCTATTTTCCCTACTGTCTTTCCCTCTTTGTGCTCTTTTTTCACCACTTTCCTATCAACTCTTTTTTTCTTTTCTTTTAATGAAATTAGCATGGGGGTAAGCAGGAGTAAGCACTTTTAAGCAACAGTAAGAGTGTTTAAGCCTGTTTGCATGGGGGTAAGCAATGCCTACACTGGTTAAGCAATTTAAAAGAAACTGTAACCGGAAGTTAGCAGTACTTACCTCTGAGCAAACCTGCGCTAACCCACTTACAACTGCTCAAAAGTGCCTTAATCACTCTGTATCCAATGGCCCTTGTTCTGCTCAGCAACAAAATAAACAGCCTCTGCAAGTCTTGAACCCAGGACACTGAACACCATAGCCAAAGTGATTTACCACTAAGCCAGGTAAGATACACAAAGCCCTGATGTTTTCACAAACATATCATCCAGCCCAGTCATTCAACAGTACAGGGAATGTATTTCAACATGTAGATGTATGTGTGTGTGTGTGTGTGTGTGTTTGTGTGTGTATATTAATATCTAAAGAGATACAACATATTTATATATGTAGATATAGACATATATATATATAATGTATATATATATATATATATATATATATATATATATAGAGAGAGAGAGAGAAATATATATATATGTATATATATATATATATATATATATATATATATATATATATATATATATATATATATATATATATATATATATATATGTATATATATATATATATATATATACATATATAGTTACCTATTATATTCTCAAAAGCCGACAATGTCAAATCCAACATTGTCGACACGAGAATTGCGAATGTGTAGAACATTGAATGGGTAAATGGAAATCTCTGTAAGGGGAGAGTTCCATTTACTTCAATGTAGTGCGGTCTCGGAGTTGGTATATTTAAGTAGCGGGGGGGGGGTGACCTCCTGCCTACACCCTTTAGATTTTCTTTTTTTTTTTAATTTATTTTTTCTGAACATTCAAAATTTTAATGGTTCGATCATTAAAGGTCGACCTTTAGTGATGCGAACCATTAAACTTTTGATGTTCTAATATAGACCCATATATATATATATATATATATATATATAGATATATATATATATATATATATATATATATATATATATATATATATATATATATATATATATATATATATATATAGAACACCAAAAAAAGATTCCAGCACAAAGCAGGAGACACGAGCAGCACTTAGCTTAAATGTAAGCTTTTATTGAGTAGTACACAATCCCCAAACTGGTTTCGCTTCTAAGAGCGTCATCAGTGAGTGCAGAGTAAACGTATATCACGCATATTTATAACGGGGATGTACCCCACCCCCTTCTAACATTCCACAGAATATCCTGAATGCAGTAATCACACACATATACTAAAACCAATGCATTAAACAAAAAATACCTGCTTATTTTATATAATATTTTTAAAACATATAATTATATACCCACATTCCGATTTTTTGTTTTACAAAACTGATAATGTGACTTAGAAATGATAATATTGGACATCATATTAACCCATAACCCAAAAACTCTTATTATATTGATATCTAATAACTATTATATGCATAAACTCAGCAGCACGTTGCTGTATCAAAACTCATATACACATTCCTATCAACTATACACATATTTATTTATGTATATACAAAAGTGCATTTTAACTACTATGATCACCAGTGATCATTAAGCCCCGGTTTAAATAATGCTCCAAGGTTGACAATCCACCTACGTTCTAAGTTATTTAACAGCTGGTGTCTTAAAGCTTCATTGATTACATTTGTTTTTAACATGTCAATCCCTACAAAAATAAAATGTGAAGCTGCATGTTGTATGGTATGCTTATATAAGGCACTCCTTTCTCGTTTGCATTTGATATCACTAATGTGAAGTGCAATCCTTTGTTTAAAACTGCAGGACGTTTGTCCTACATAGAAAGCACCACATTTACAAACAGCCATATAAATCACCCAAGAGCTGCTGCATTTAATATGATGTCTGATGTCATAAACCTTGCTTGTATTTATAGATGTAAACGATGAAGTTCTAGACACTAATTTGCAATACCTACAATTGCCACAAAATGTACAACCCGGACGCCCAATAGACATATGTTTTTGGCTTGGGACTTCATTCTTAAAACCTGAAAAACACTGCCCCAATGTCTTACCCCGTCTATAACCAAAATTACATTTGTCAGATAGTATATTAGAAAAAAAGGGGTCACTAGAAAAAATGTGCCAATATTTAGAAATAATTTCTTTAATCTTGAAGGTATTACTCCCATAGCTTGTAATAAATCTCACCACAGGTATATCATTAGTAGTGCCATCAGGTTTGGATTCTAACAGCTGGGTTCTGTTCAGCTCCCTACCCTTAGAGTAAGCTGTGTTCAACTTAGGTTCATAGTATCCACGATCCAGGAATCTCTGTTTTAAGACTGCTGCTTGAGAATCATATTCTTCATCTGAGGAACAAATTCTTCTGATTCGTTGGAATTGGGCTGTGGGTATATTGTTAATTATATGAGGGGGATGGCAACTATTAGCCAATAATAGGGAATTCTTCGAAAATGGTTTCCTATGTATGGTGGTTGCTAGTGTGCCATCTAATGTTTTAGTAACATGCACATCAAGGAAATCAACTGTAAACAGGTGTACTTTACCTGTAAACTTAATCCCAAAGACATTCCTATTAAGGTATTGAACAAAATCACTCCATTCCCCTCAGTCCCATTCCATATAACCCAGCAGTCATCTAGGTATCTCCTCCACATCAAGAGCTGTTTTTTAAAAGGAAAATCAACCTGATAAATATATTGGGCCTCAAAAAAACCCATGAACAAATCAGCGTATGTAGGAGCAAAAGTCACCCCCATAGCTGTCCCTTTGCTTTGGAGATACCATTGACCCTGGAAACTAAAGACATTATGTTCTAATACCATAGTTAAGATGTTAATAATAAAATCCATATCATCCCTGGTATAAACACCAGCTTGCAGCAACCAATGTTGTATGGCTTGAATACCACCCTGATGTGGGATACTAGTATATAGGGACTGGACATCCAAAGTTCCTAAATATGCTTGTACCGGTACTTGTAAATCCCCCATTAAAGATGAAAACTGGGTAGTATCCTTGATACGTGCCCTAACCTGGTTCAAAAGTGGCTTCAACCTATATTCCAGGTATTCAGAAAGTGGTTCAGTCAATGAACCTCTACCTGCCACTATTGGTCTACCAGGAGTGCCTACCAGAGTTTTGTGTATCTTAGGGACGAGATAGAAATATTGCTGCTTTGGTATATCTACTATCAATTGTTTGTATAAAAAATCAGTTATTATACCTCTTTTTAAAGCTCTCCTTAAGTACCCATCTATTACACTTTTGAAGTCAGATGTTGGGTCCATTGGGAGTTTAATGTATGAGACATGATCATTAAGCTGTTTTAAAGCCTCCTGAGTATACTCAATCCTGTCCCAAACCACCGTTGCTCCACCCTTATCAGCCCCCACTATGATAATATCTTTATTATTTATCAAAGATTGCAAGGCCTCATATTCATCTTTACTGAGATTCCTGGCATGGTTAACAAATATACTAGCACGATTAGTCTGTATGTCTTGCATTACCAAGTTTTCAAATGTTTTCACCACAGCATTGTATGGAGGTTGGAAATCAGATTTTCTAAAATGAAAATTCTCATCCATACTGTTATTAGTACTTTGTACCTGGTGTGCAAAATAATACTTTAAATTCAAATTTCTAGTAAATTGCTTTACATCCTTAATCACATCATAATGGGAAACATAAAATGATGGTACATATCCAAGCCCTTTATTCAAAAGTTTAATTTGGCTTACATCAAAGGTGCATTTAGAGAGGTTAATAATCCAATTATTCACATCAGTATTATCAATCTCAATGTCCCCATTAACATCAAACGTGGCTACATCCTCTCCGCTTGTATTTTGGACTGGAACAACAGTCTTATTTCCTCTCCACCGATGTTTGCAGCCACCCCGCCTAAAGGGGTGTTGGGCTTCTTTCTCACTGGTGAATTGTGCTGCTCAGTATCCCCTGCATCATTATCGGTGTCAGTGTTAGAAAAACTGGATGAAAAGTCAGTCACTTAAGTGGTTTGTAGATTTTTTAAAATAGGTCTAACCCTTTTACGCTTAGTAGACCCACTTTTCTTAGATTCAAAACGTACGCCCCTTTTCAGCTGTTTCCAAGTGTACACCACATTATTTTTGTAATCATTCATGTCTCTAGTGTATTTTTTCATCTTCCGTGTCTTTAAATCACGTTCATGTTTCTCCATATCCGTTTTGAATTGAGAATATAATTCCTGGTATTGTCCCTTATCTGAAAAAGTAAGGATGCGCTCTTGACATGCCCTTAAAACCGCATTACTTTCATTTATCTGCGCATCATAGTACTCAATCAACAGTTCAATGAACATCATGGAAGCAGTAGATTGCACCGCCCTCCATTTTGACATAAACGTTTGATTTTCAGAGCCAACCCCAGGCTCAACATGTAAACGTAACCCTCGTGGTATAATTTTGGCCTGCAAGTAGGCCTTTAACAGTCTATTATGCCATATTAAAGATCGTACCTTACGGGACAACTGTCCCAGTTGTTTAAAGCAGTCCACGATATCTTTTCCCTCATTCAGCATCGCCACACTGACAGCAAAATTATTGGAAATGGTATCATGTTGTCCAAAAACAGAGCAGTCATCTTTATCAGCCAAGATATTCTCCATGAAACATATCAAATCCTGTCCGGATTCTGCCATAATGGAAAGTGCACAAACACGAACACTGCTTGCTTATAAATGTCCCCTTTTCTTCAAAATATACAATTCAATAGATAAACGATGTAACGAATCCACGTTATATCAACCACCAAGATGAACAGCAATCTGCCGAATAAGCCAATTCCCAAAACCACAGTTGCGCGATCATCAAAATAGTGCTCGGAACAAGTAGAAAGAACACCAGCACAAAGCAGGAGACACGAGCAGCACTTAGCTTAAATGTAAGCTTTTATTGAGTTGTACACAATCCCCAAACCGGTTTCGCTTCTAAGAGCGTCATCAGTGAGTGCAGAGTAAACGTATATCACGCATATTTATAACGGGGATGTACCCCGCCCCCTTCTAACATTCCACAGAATATCCTGAATGCAGTAATCACACACATATACTAAAACCAATGCATTAAACAAAAAATACCTGCTTATTTTATATAATATTTTTAAAACATATAATTATATACCCACATTCCGATTTTTTGTTTTACAAAACTGATAATGTGACTTAGAAATGATAATATTGGACATCATATTAACCCATAACCCAAAAACTCTTATTATATTGATATCTAATAACTATTATATGCATAAACTCAGCAGCACGTTGCTGTATCAAAACTCGTATACACATTCCTATCAACTATACACATATTTATTTATGTATATACAAAAGTGCATTTTAACTACTATGATCACCAGTGATCATTAAGCCCCGGTTTAAATAGTGCTCCAAGGTTGACAATCCACCTACGTTCTAAGTTATTTAACAGCTGGTGTCTTAAAGCTTCATTGATTACATTTGTTTTTAACATGTCAATCCCTACAAAAATAAAATGTGAAGCTGCATGTTGTATGGTATGCTTATATAAGGCACTCCTTTCTCGTTTGCATTTGATATCACTAATGTGAAGTGCAATCCTTTGTTTAAAACTGCAGGACGTTTGTCCTACATAGAAAGCACCACATTTACAAACAGCCATATAAATCACCCAAGAGCTGCTGCATTTAATATGATGTCTGATGTCATAAACCTTGCTTGTATATATATAAACATATATGCATACAAATGCATACATATCTATAGATATATATGTCTACATCTATATGTCTAAATATATACAGCAAATTATATATATGTAAGCAGATATATTTATCTATATTGGTATATATGGACATACATCTCTAGATAACAATGGGAACATAACAAAAACATATATGCCCACATGATATATGCCCACATGCACATTAATGGGGTTGAGAGGCTGCATTGCATGCTGTTGGGTACCATATGTTATGCATGTTGACAGAGGTGAAATAGGAGGACTGTGTGCACTTTCATTGTGCAGCCTCACTTGTATGCGGGTGTGCATACTGGTGGGTAGTCAAGTTTGTCTGTAGGGTCACTCTGGTGAAGTGGAGTGAGGTTGATGCATGTGGGATGCTTGTGTGCATGTGTGTGTTTGTGTGGCTGGTCATGCATGCACATGTGTGATTGTGGGGTGTTCATACAGCAGTACCTCCCTCTGGGATCACGCAGTGCATGTACATGGACTGCCACATTACACACCAGGAATACCTGCCATGTGTCTAATCACAGGACATCTGATAGTATAATATTGTCTGTAGCATGGAACAGGCATCCAGAGGGAAGGTAGACACCAGGTACACCCTTAATATCGCATTCAGCAGAGAGGTCACCTATAACCCATGTATACACCACTACAGATGCATTGAGAAAGTCGTAGTCAACAACAGGGAGTGTATCCAAATATTACAGTTGTCACATGATAAGCTGAAGGAGCAGCATATCTGGCATGTACTGAGCATTACATACACATGACACACCAATGCATGGTATTATGGCTAGAACATAGTAGCCCACACATATAGGGGCCATGCTCATGATGTCCAGACATACAGAGAGTGCATACCGAATAACAGCAGTGAGGCCATGTAAAACCACTACACACAGGTCAGGCAGATAAAGTAGCAACAGACCTTGTGCTGTGACTGCTTGTGTAGGCATTTAGAGGACTGATATGTTAATGAATGATATCAATGTGTGTATGTTAACAAGTGTGATGCAGGATGGGGTACCACATGGACATATACGTGGGACTGTCTGTAAAGTCATGGACAGGTAGGTATTACAGAGGTGTGTGTGTGTGTGTGTGTGTGTGTGTGTGTGTGTGTGTGTGTGTGTGTGTGTGTGTGTGTGTGTGTGTGTGTGTGTGTGTGTGTACTGTTAGGCAATGCTGTACAGGTTTTAAAGTGTATTTATTGTTTTCCTCCACAGGTGGCGAGGTGGGTCAGGGTCCCTCCTGCATGCAGCCTGATGTTGGTGTCCATATAGACACCAAAGATGATGATAGTAATGTTGAGGCACAGGTGGGGTTGTCAGGGGCCAACACTGCACTAACATTTGACATCCCCCTTTTAGCCACCCCAACCCCGCACACAGTTTCAGTGCCTATACACACTCCATCACCAGTGGCCGTCGTGGAGGGACAGCTGGCATTCAGTGGCAGTGCACAGGAAAGTGTTGTAACCATGCCTACTGTGTCCGGTCGCAACAGGCATAGCCGGATGTCTGGCAGGCCACTACATAGGCAGATGTTCCAGGGTGCTCGTGGTAGGGCCGCTAGACATCATGCCCCTGGCAGAGGCAACACAGCTGGTAAAAGCAGGTGCATGTTTCAGGCTGTCATGGCAGTGCAGGCATGTATAGAATGTTACCACAGACAGGGTCTGTGTCTGCAGAGAGCTGGTCTCACATCTGCAAATGACAAAGTCCGTGAACTGACTAATGCCATCCATGGATTAACTGAGCTCATAGATAGATGGTCTGGTGAGATGATGGCCCTCATCAATCGTGGTCTGTCCGTGTTTGAACATGTGGTGGGAGTGCGGTGATGGCCTCGTGGATGTAGGCCAGCAACACCGAGAGCTGGTAGTCAATGTGGAAATGCTAGGACACCAAGGGGCTCCCGTAGTGGAAGTATGAGCCAAGGCACTGCAGGGGGGCACTATCCACATCACACCACAGCAGGCCATGAGCATGTGGTACTGGCTATTCCCAGGAGATCTGGTACCAGCGGACATTTGTCATTGTCAGGTGAGAGTTGAACATTGAGGCCTGTACCTGGACGTGCCCATGGAACCCTTGGCAGGCACAGTCCATGTGTCTGTGGCTGGAGGCAGTGAACTGCACACCCTGCCAGCTATGGTCTGGAGCTGTTCATAAACACCTGTGTAGGACAGCCACATGGCAGAACTATGTGCATGCATACCCACACACTATGCAAACACACCTAGGGCAATCCCATACCTACACACATCACATCACCATGCCCAGCTCACCACAGTACACCTCTCAACCACACACATGGTGTCAGATGTATGGCCCACCCTTGGCCTCTGGCAAACTAACATCACACCCTGTGCATATGATGATACCCATGCCACATCCCTGTCATCCATACCATCAATAAAGGGACAGACTAACATGGTTCTGATGCACACTGTGACTATACTACAGTGTAACACAGTACTGCAGTGTAACATGTTGTAAGGAGTAAAGTGTAATGCATAAATGGCAGGTAGTGTAGCCACCCAGCAATGGTGCCTTATAGTTGTTAGTAACACTGGTTGGTTGTGGTCTCTATATTGTTATCCATTTGTGTTGTAGGTGCACATGAGTCAGAAAAAGGATGCCCTGTGCATATGATGATACCTATGCCACATCCCTGTCATCCATACCTTCAATGCAGGGACAGGCTAATATGGTTCTGATGCACACAGTGACTGTACTACAGTGTACCACAGTACTGCAGTGTAACATGTTGTAAGGAGTAAAGTGTAATGCATACATGGCAGGTAGTGTAGCCACCCAGACTGATGCCTTATAGCTGTTAGTAACACTGATTGGTTGTGGACTCTATATTGTTATCCATTTGTGTTGTAGGTGTACATGTGTCAGCATGAGGATGGCCTGCAGTCATATTCCACAATGGGGTATGGCACTGTGGTGACACCATGGCTATGACATATCTGGAGTACAGTTGAACACATGTCACAGGTTACTAAAAGGTTTATTGCCTGAGCCACATGGACAGATGACCCGCTGAGGAGTGTATACCCTGAAACCTGATGTAGACCCATCAACATACATGCACACTGTTACTTGGCAACACTGGGACTAGACCCCTACCTAGCTATGTAGTGATACTGAAGTATGTGGCTTACATTGCACACACCACACAGCATTTAGGGTGAGGTGTGTCCCAGGTTACATGTTACATGCAGAACATCCCCAGATGTACAGTATGCTAATGGGAGATGTAATGGGTGTATATGGACAATATATAGTGTGACATACCGTCATATACACATTAACAGACACATAACAGCCAGACACA
>NC_056749.1:689367181-689489681 GCF_019279795.1 Protopterus annectens | reverse complement strand
GATGTCCCGAGATATTGGAGTGTGTTTCCATGCAACTGGCAATGAGAATGTTACCACAACTGTTCCACATGTAATCGGCTAGAGGAGGGCTGCAATTCATGCAGAGGCCATCAGCTGATCATGAGCATCACTTAAAATACACATGCTGCTGCCTAAGCAAAGTAGGTGTAGCTCTACACATTCACCAGAGAGAGAGTGAGAGAGGCAGACAGAAGCAAAGTAAAGTCAGGGAGGGGTGGGAGAGTAAAACTTAAGCATGTTTGTGTCACACACCTACCAGCACCTGACATCTATGTGGTGCTATCAAATTTCTATACAGTTATTGGATGTGCCACATAGGTGACAAGTTGAGGAGCCCTCAAAATGTATATGTGATGGTGAGTGACATCTGCAACAGGGATATGGTAGCTATACAGTAGGTGTAGTACACGTGCCTGTCCACATGAACAGGTGCGAGTATCAACACAGCCACACTCTCACAGGGACACACACACATTGACACACTTGGCAGGGCCAGGAATCCACTCATTACTAGTGAGATTGCCACAACACATTACAGTGCAGGTATCACATGCACCACAAGGGTCATACAGAGGTTATATAGGCAAAGTGTATGTGGAGGTGTCTGACATTGGACAGCATGCTTCAGTATGCAAATGGGGCTTGTAGTGAGTGTGAATGTGATCTTATGCATCATACAACACACACACACACACACACACACACACACACACATCCAGTACTGACATGTATGGGTGCATTGCTTCATGGGTGTGTAGTTTTCGACTGTGCCAGACAGCTATACAAGGCTAGGTGATGGGTATACCTTGGCATCAGCCCACATGACAATGGTTTGCATTGCGGCTCAGGGGTGTCGTTTCTGGATTTGCCACACAGGTGGGTATTGTATTCACCATCCAGTTACCTGGGTGACTATTGCATGTGGCCAATGCTGTGCATTGCTTGCCATGTATGTGTTCCTTAGTCCATGACATGGTCGGTATCTGGGATGTGCACACCTCCCACATGCATGTAGAGTGACATGTGGAACTGTATCTGGGGTGTCTGGCCCATGTTGTGTAAACAGATTATTATCATCAGATGTATCAGTCCTGGCCTCATGTGGCGGGAACTGTTAATGGACAGCAGGTTTACCCAGCACCTACATTGATAGCATGATACCGGCATTCTCTGGTGTCAGTGGCATGTTTTTCAGGCATGGTATGTCCTTTGTGGGTCACAGTTGATGGCACCACAGGCATTGCAAGTGTCCAGTGGGGACATGCGGAAGATGCACTGTCGGCATGTACATGCCTATTTGACAGATGGACAGGGTGCCATGCCCTCTGTAGCCCACTGCAATCACACCATGGTTACTATCAGTGGGCAATATACAGGGTACTACGAACATAGTGGTTGTTGCCTAGGCAAGTGTATGTGTATGAGACATGGGTTGAGAGTGTTCTCTGGGTGATACTAGGGTTGATAACTTTGTTTGTCTGGCCTTGATGTCACATGTAGGGGTATGGATTTGCACCCCAGCCTCTCAGCTAGTTCACATCTGTTATCTCTGTATGGTGGACATTATGATACATACTAGGGCCACCATATAAGAAATATGCAAAACCCGATCCACATTGAGTCCAGTTGCTACATACTCACAACCACCTCCACATAAGATATGACTTACAAACACAGACACACACACACACACACACATGTCATGTCTGGGATTAGACCTCCTACCTAACTAGTTTATTACACTACAGCACTACGCAGTTATAGGACGTGGCACGGAGATTACTTGAGTACTCCTTCCCCAAAGGTGTATTTCACAATGACTGACATCAGCAGGATTGCCAAAGTAGGGCATTTGATGTCTAGTGAGTGTGGCTAGGCTAAAATGCATTACTCCCTACACAGACATAGAAACACACACAAAACGTCCACAACTGCCATGTGTGGGAAAATAACCCCTACCAGAGTTCTATATCACACTACAGTGTGAAGCTGTTATAGGATGCACCACAGGGATTACTGGAGTTCTCCTTCCCCAAAGGTGTATTTCACACTGCAGCAGTACACAGTTATAGGATGCACCACGGAGATTACTGGGCTACAACTTTCCGAAAGGTGTATTTCACAGTGTATGACATCAGCAGCCTTGCCAAATAAGGGCATTTGAATTGTAGTGAGTGTGACTAGCCTAAAAAAGCATTGTTTTCTACACAGACAGTGACACACACACAGTCGCCATATCTGGGATTAGAACTCCTACCTAACTAGTTTATCACACTACAGCAGTATGCACTTATAGGATGTGCTACGGTGATTACTAGACTACAACTTTCTGAAAGGTGTATTTCACAGTGTATGATATCAGCAGTTTTGCCAAAGTAGGGCATTTGAATTGTAGTGAATGTGACTAGCCTAAAAGCATTGCTCTCTACAGCAGTACGCAGTTATAGGAAGTGCCACAGAGATTACTAGCCTACACCTTTCTCAAGGGTGTATTTTAAGGTGGATGACCTCAGCAGGCTTGTCATAGTAGGGCTATGGGGAGGTCAGTGTGTGTGCATGGGCCATAACCCATTCATCTAGGGGTTGACACACCACATGCGGGCACATGCAGTGTTATATTCCACAGGTACGTGTATACAGCTGCTAGATGACTACTTCCTTGTACAGTCATGTTGCACAGCTAGCACTTGCACCACATAGTCCGTAATGCTGACAGATACCAGTGGCTAAGGTCTACAGTGAGTGACATCTGAACCGCATGTGGTTGCAGCCATTTGACTGTGTTCTGGGTGGGACAGGCCTCATAATGGATGGCCCCTTGTGTCAGTCACTCTCTCCCATGCATCTATGTATGCCTACTTTTGGCTTATTATAGTGTGTTGTCCTTAGATATACGTCTGTATTTCTATCCAGTGTGTGTGCAAAGCATGAGTGGTGCATGCTGAAGAGTGACTGCACTAACATCTACAACTGCCAGGTATGTCTGGTAAACTGTTGTTTGCAGACATGGCCTTCATTTGTTTAAGTGTGCGAGCATGCCTAG
The DNA here is from genome assembly GCF_019279795.1 of Protopterus annectens. Taxonomy (NCBI): domain Eukaryota; kingdom Metazoa; phylum Chordata; order Ceratodontiformes; family Protopteridae; genus Protopterus; species Protopterus annectens. The sequence goes on along the minus strand of NC_056749.1, from coordinate 689,486,617 downwards.
TATGACTTTTCAGTATGCTGTTGACTAACATTGCCTTCATTTCTATAAGTGTGTGAACATGCACTGTATGCCCTTCTGTATTGAATGCGTGGATCGATTCCAGGCAGTTTGTACTGCAGTGCAGACCTTTGTGTTGTACACCTACAGGCAGCATACTGTTTCTGCAGGGTATCCAATGATCAATTGGCTGATTGTGTCTGTGCTGCTTCAGCTGCATGGTACTGCTGCTAGCAGAGATATTCAGACATATGTACTGTTATACACAGTGATGTTTTCTGTCTTCATGTACTGTCAGGTGAACATTCTTGCTCACAGTGATGACTTGGGTGACAAGAGTGACTGCAGCTGTGTCCGGTATTGTGGGCAGACACCTATGTATTCATGGTAAGTTATGCCATTCTGGATGGGGAGCTGCAGACACTTGGTGCTGGGTTTGTGTATCTGGTTCAGCACCTTGGTACAGTGCTGGCAGAGGATCTCATACTTGTACGCCCATCAACATGACAGTATGGGCTTATCTTGCTGTGGAAATGCCTCACAGCTGTACAGATTCACACAGGTTAGCCAGAGGCAGGGGCCATGGGTCAGGACATTTACCCTATTGTGGTATACGGGCAGGTGTGTAGCCACCCATTTATGTGTTTGCAGTCAGGGATAGTGTGTGCACACAGCTTGGTGTCGGACCCTGCACATTCCATGCTGCCCATGCTCCCACAACCCCCACTGTTATTCTAACCTATTCCATACATTATGCATACATTCTCTGATACCTTCACTAAGGGTATCACCCCATCACAGGTGTGTATTAGTGTTGGTCCACAGTTCATGCAGTGGGACATGGTGGACATGTTACTGTGGTTTGTCCACATGGCCTTGCATATGGCTTATGTGGAGTGTGTTATGTTGTTATTTGGGAGTCCATGACATAACATGCATTAGCAGTATGTGTAAGACACAGGCCTTTAGCAGAAGCCTGTAGGGCATTAAGTGTTGCTGCAGGTCAAATGTGGCAAGACATTGCATTCTGTCAGTCCTACAGTCTCAGACCACCATACAGTATATTCCCCTGGGGTGGCAGGGTAGGTGTGATAGGTGTTCATGCCAATACCTTCTATCAGTCTTGATCAGGTGGTGTGGATGCTGGCAGGGTGCTACCTACAGCTAGGGACACACCTGCATGGGAAACCTACACTGCATGCTGCAGTCTTCTGCTATTGCCATATACAGGTGGGGTCTTACTGTACCCATTCCCCACAGCAGAGATATTACCAGATAGGTGCCTGTGGGTGGTGTTTGCGTGGCTGGGTGCATGTGAGCTATGGACACTACTTGCATCTGACACACAGATATGCATGGGGCATTCCAGTTATGCTGGCATGTGCAAGTACAACAGCTGATTCCCAATACATCAGTCCTACCTCCTTTGTGATATGCAGGTACTCAGGCAGACATCACCGGTATTCCCTACTACAGGTCCAGTTACTTTGATGCATACCTATATGTACAAATCCAAGGGTGTCTTCATTTCACAGTGACACAATATATACTGTATGTCTGGAGTAGTTTCCCCTGTGTACTCCTTGTATATCTAGCCCAACAGCCTTGCTATGTCAGCCTTTCAGATGGTGACACATATTACCACTATACATTTACAATGCCTTACTGCTAGCATGTGTTATACTGGTGGGGATTGTCTTTGGCACTGGAGTTTTGAGGGCTTGTCCCTGTCATCAGCAGTAGTGGGAAATGGCCACCAGGTCTTACCTCAACATGCATACATACTGACCACTCTCACACATTATGAAACACACACCATCCTGACACACACAGACCTGCATATTGTGCAAATGCTATGACCTATCCTGCTACCTTGGCCACCTTTGGGCGTCTGTGCTCCACTCGTATTATACCTATGCATACATGTTACTATATTTCTACACAGGAGTGGGGGGGCACACCTGAGTGTTACTACATTTCTACACTGGATTGGAGGAAGGGACAGACCTGTCTGTTTCCACATATCTGCATAGTAGTGGGGTGGGCACACCTGACTATTACTACATTTCTACATAGGGTTGTGGGGGGACACACCTGACTGTTTTTACATTTCTACATAGGATTGGGGGGCACACCTTACTGTTTCTACATGACTACATAGGATGGTGGGGCACACCTGGCACTTGCACACATTTGCTATGACTGTACTGGTATGTCAGGTACTCCATTTCATTCTGTAGTCTAACCTATCATACTGACTAGAGGCATATCAGTGTACTACAGGTCTTAGCTTTGGTTGCCCTACATATTAGTGTCTGACTTCCTACCCTTCAGAACTAACATCCCACTGCCTGACCTGCTGTAGTCTGTCTGTGTAGGCCTGGGGGGAGGTTACCCATAGGCATCATTCAGAGGCCAAAGCACAGGCTCTGTTTGTTTGTCTACACCTGTCCTGCTGACTGAGACTGTTGTTGGGTATGTGAACCTCCCTGACTGCCATGTGTGAGTCATATGGACACACATGTCGCCCAGCACATTTCCTGCAGTGGGTTTTGTCACCCTGTGTAGTACTGGCTACTATGATGATTCCAGTATGTGTTACAGATGTCATGGTGCCACTATGGATGTCTACTATTTGCTGCCATAACATTCAGCCACCCAGTTCCCTTGCATGCTCACATCCATACCATAGATAAAGGTAACAATACATTCTACTCCATTTGGCACTTGGTAGGTTGATTGACTTACCTTGTGGGTGTGCCAGTATTGAGGATGGTGCTGGAGGGTTGGTTATGTTGGATGCACATAGTACACTCCCCATACATGGTTGAGCATAGGTAGTGTCATGTTTGCATCCCTTTTATTGCAGGTGCAAGTCAGGGAGAGGTGTCATTCTCTGGGTCCCTACTGTGTCAGTGTATGTGTTATGCGTTGCCTCTTTGCCAAGGATAGGGCATACTGGGCATGCCTCCATCTGCCTACTGGGGCAAGCTCAGGTTGTTCCTCCTCCGAGTCACTCTGTGCCTGTGCAGGCCTTGGCATTGGTATGGGCTGTGTGGCCCTGCCCCATACTGTTCCTGCTGCAGCTGTTTCCACAGGATCATATTGTGTAGCATAGCACATACCATAACAATTTGAATACATGTAGCTGGTGACTACTGCAAGGCTCCACCAGATGTGTCCAGACACCGGAACTGTGACATGAGCATCTCAAACACATACTCTATTATAAGTCTGGTCCATGCGTGTGCCTCATTACGCCATTCTTGTTCAGGTGTGTGTGCATTTCTGATGGGTGTCATCAGCCACGGCTCCAGTGTGTAACAAGCATCCCCTACTATGTGACCATAGGGGATGTCCCCATTGGCAAATCTCTGGTACAGCTGCATCAGATGCCAGATGTGGGAATCATGATAGCTTCCAGGGCAGCCAGAACACACATTCATTATAATGCCCTGGGCATCGCAGGCCCCTGCGGTTAATGTAGACCCTATCCTGATCACCGGGTGGTGCTTTGATGCATATGTGCGTTCAGTCTATATCACCCACTACCTCAGGGTATTTTGCTATTTGGTGGAAGAGATGCATATTGCTGGCCAACACCACATGGGTGCTGAAGAAATATATGTGCTCACTGGCATGTGCTGACATGGCATCCAGGAACTGGTGGAATACTCTGGATGCTGATGCCTGTGAGAGCCCCATGATATCGCCAGTTGAGCTTTGGGAGGTACCTATGGCTAGTATTCCTAGGCCTACATATACCTTGTTATCCACTAGGATGGGATCCCCTCAATCAGTTTGGTGTGTCAGGTGTGGTGGCACAGCTCAACAATTTGCTGTAGGAGGTCCATATCCACCCTATAGCACTCCACTATCTCCAGCTCATGTGGCTCCTGGTAGGTTACCCTGGGTCTGTACACTCTTCTCTGTCTCCTCATTGTGGGTTGATCGGCAGCATTCACATCCTCATCACCCTCAGCCTCTTGCACATGTTGTATGATGCCTGCTGCAGCCCCTATCATTTTGTAGTTTTGCTTGTTAAAAGTCCCCCATTTGTATACACCGGTGGTGTAGAGTATCAGAAAAAAAGAGGGGAAGGTGTTTGCATAGTTTATAGTAGTGTTCTGGGCTGGGCTGGTCTGCTGCTTTTGTAATTGGCTGATTCTGATACATTTCACCTGCCAGCTATGCTAGTTCTCCTTGATTACCTTCCTACTACTGTTTTCCCTTCCCATTGCCTTCCTGTCTAAGCCCAGGGGCATGCCGTACAAATGCAGTGCACAAATGAGCACAGAGCTGCTATTTCCTGGTTTACCTTTTTTTTTTCTTTTCTTTAAAACCCGGTTGTGCGGCACGCACACTCACTTAGGCAATGCAAAGAGTGCTAGGCAGACTCAGACACACCCCCTTGCCTAGCTGTGCAAAGCTAGGAACAAACCTGAGCCACAGGGCTACAATCTGCTTACAGCATGCCTGACACACACCCCTATGATGTCAGCTAACTGCTAGGCTTGCACCAAGCTATTCCTGCTCTTACACTGTTGGGAGCTGACTAGCATGCTGGGGAAATCTGGGATTCACTATCATTCCACTCATTTGCACAGGATTGCCTGCTAATGCATAGTTACATGTATCACACTGAGCCTCCCTCTTAGCAACCACTGCTCACTGGCCATGTTGTCTTCTGCCTGCCATTGACTTTAATGGCAGAATAGTGATTTTAGTTAGAATGCTTATTTTAGGTTTATTTTCTTATTTTCTCCCTGATCCCTTTTGCACACCGCTGCCCTACGCTTAAATGGCCAGATCTACTAAAAAAAATAAAAGTTGATTTTTTTATTTTCTAAACTGTTTTCAATGCCAGTGGCCTTATACTTGGCCATTGGCATTCTTCCTGAATGATATGCACCCTTTATTTGGAGCTGTCACTGCTCCAGTTTGGAATTTGCAGAAATGCGCTCGGTTATTAACAGAGTACGTTTCTGCAGATTACACTAGTGCTGCATGGCTGGTTTCCTGCCTCCTGGATCATAAATTCACCTCATTTGCATGGATTTCTCCTGCAAATGGGGTAATTTACATACAGGGGCTGAGTCCGTGCAGGACTAGTGCAAGAGTGCTCGCGCACACCCCTACAGGCTATTCCTGGATCACATGACAGACATATTGCCTGCTAGAGCTCCTGCACTAATCCTGCATGCCGTGCAATGCTTGCAGAATCCATGGGAATAAGGATGAAGTGGGAAGCAGATTCAGGTCTTTAAATGCAAAACTGACCTGATGTTTTGGGACAAAATATAGTGCAGCCATATAAATAACATTGATAACAGCCCCATTACTTGCTTGGAATGGCTAAATTATGATATTCTGTTTTGCACAGCATGCTCTGCATTAAGGGCAAAGCCTTTCTGCCATTAGCTGACTGCAAAGAAAAGGAATGGGAGTTCTATCAGTTTGGAGGCTCATGGAGAGTTGGAAAAATAGAGGAGCTTCCCGGCCATCCCATTCAGATGTAGGAATGTTTGACAGCTTCAGCTTAGATGACAGAATACCAAGAAATACTCATTTTAACAAGTCAGTCTTATTTCCTTTACATCTGAGATGTTTCTACATACTAAAGTCAAAAGTGACCTTATTCTTTATATTTATAGTCACATTACCTATAAGGAAGGGTCGGACATACTTTCAATCAGATTCCAATCAGATTCCAGCCTTACAATTAACGTTTAAACTATTGCACTTTTGGCAAGTCTCTGCTTCTTCTTTGCTTCTTCTTTTGGCTTTTTTCCGGTTAGGGGTCACCACAGCAGATCCCCTGTCTGCTCATGATTGGCAGTGGAGTTTTTACTGTGTCGAGTTGCCAGCCCGACGTCCAACTTTCCACAGAAGGCACACAAACTCACGCATTCACTCCTAGGGCCAGTTTAGAGTGTCCAATCCACCTACAGCATGTCTTTGGGATGTGGGTGGAAACTGGAACACCCAGAGGAAACCCACGAGACCACTTGGAGGACATGCAGGCTCCGCACAGAAGACACCCCAGCTGAGGATTGAACCAGGGAACCTCTTGCTGTGAGGCAGCAACGCTAACAGCTGCACCACCGCGGCCGCCCCTTTGGCAAGTCTCTGCTAAACATCTAAAATAGTTGAAGATACTACCCCAGCAGTACATTTTTGGGACCTGGATATCTGCACCCCCACTAGTATGCTTGCAAGCTATTTAGACATAGTGGCTTATGGATCTATCATTTGCCATTCCTGGACTTATTTTAAATTCTACTAAATTCAGCCTTCTAAATTATACTGGAGTTACACAAATATTTAGCCAGATTCAAAGGAGTGCCAGGGAATTGATTTCTGGTGCACAAGAAGAACATCAACTTTGGTGCACCATTTTATACTGCTGGTACAATCTGGTTTGAACTATGCTACTATTCTGTTTGTGTAATATGTGTGTAATGTCCAACTGTTTCTGAATGTTTAGTTGCAATAAATGAGATTTTATTCATTTATTTATTTTAGTGTTTTGCTTTTTTGTTTAGATGGCAAAGTAACTAAAATTTATGATGAAAGGGAGTTAGCTGAAGGCATCAAGGAGGAAAGTGTGGACTTTTTCAGGCACATAGAAGAATGGAAGAAGAGAGGGAAAGAACTGACCAGGCTGAGCAAAGATAGAAGGGAGTTCAAAGAGGACGGGGAAAAGCAGAGGTACTGAGCAGATACTTTGCTTTAGTCTTGACAAAGAAAAACAAATGTGTGAACGGAAGCAGAGCAGAGTGGGAAGAACAGTGAGCAAAGAATAGAGAGGGAGGTGGTTCAGAGGTTGCTCTTAGTGAGGCTAAAGCACAAGGCCTGGGCTGCCTCTCCGAGTCGGCAGAAATTCTGCCAGTGTGTCAAAAGACCTCTGATGAAGACCTTTAACAAGGACTGGGCTAGTGTAGTAATACCAGTGAACTGGAGGACAGTGACTGAAGTGAACTTGCACAAGGACTGGAGCAGGAGAATCTAGGGGGACTACAGACCTGTTAGCTTAACAACTGGGCATGGAAAATCATGAAGATAATTCTGAAGTGAAGGCTGGTAGCTTTTCCATTCTAAGATATTTGGGACACACACGTTCTCAAATTCATATTTACACTGTGACAGTGGTCATCCTAACTTTCAGAAGAAGGGCATTGTGAAGGAGCAGTTAATTAGAGCCTCAAGAAGTTTCATAATGAACTGGAATTTATTAAGGGATTATTTATACAGAGAGAATATCCACCAAGTTTGGTGAACAGCTTAATAGATGAAGTGATTTGGGACAGAGATGTTAAATACAGTCCACTATTGGGAAAAGGTTGCAATTCTGAGAAGAAGCAGAATGTAACTCAGGTAGAATATGAAACTGCCTTTGTTCACACATACTCCACCACTTCCACAGAAATAGAAGGGATTATTATGAGACACTAGGGAATTATGAAAGTACACGAGGAAACCAAGAATTTTATTCCAGATATACCAATATTCATTAGAAGGAGGGACACAAACTTGAAGGAAATGCTAGAAAGAGGGAATTTGAGAAATGATAAAGTAAAAAACAAATTTGGTACATACAAATGTGGAACGTGTAACCAGTGCAGGTATATTATTGATAAAGATGAAGTGGTTATTTCAGCAAGAAATTACAGGTTGAAATGTAAGGGACATTACACTTGCAACACTTCAGGGGTGGTCTATATAGTAGTTTGCAAAATATGGAACAGTTTTTATGTTGGAAAGAGAGAGAAACCTCAGGAGGAGGATATATGAGCACACGATATTCTGAAAGCAAAATAAACTAGTGCACTTTTTAAACATTCTGTCATATGCCTTAATTGTAAATTCAAGTTTATGGTCATTGAACATGTGACATCTGATGGCCGTGGAGGTAATTGGGAGGCCATACTTGAATACAGGGAACTGTTCTGGCAAATCAAGTTGGAGGCAGGAAAACCCCCGGGGTTGAATGACTATATAAGTATAAGTAGTGTTCTCAAACTGAGGTCAGCAAAATTCTAAAAAGTTGGGATGACTAGTTTAAAATGAAATAACACACTTGTCACAATGCAACACATTCACGGTGGAAATATTATATTAATAAGGAATTTGGATATTCTTATATGTGTCCAACATGTTCTTAACAAAAACTAGATATTGTATTTAGTTATATGTATTGGAATTGCACAAGTGTTTTTTTAAATGGGGGAATGAATGGCTGATTGAAGCTGTTTTTTCATTGGGCATTTTGAAACTGCTGGCTATATTTAAGGAACATTTCAAACATTACAATTTGTTCTGATGAAGCCTGACATTTGTTAGGTAAAAGCACTTAACTGTTAATGTTCTTATTTTGTGTTGGGTCATAATTGCTGTTGCCAACTGTTTTAACCTTGTATTGGGCTTTGCTATCTGCTGCTATTGGCATTTTATTGGGTGTCGAATTGAACGGACTGCACCGTGATTAAAAGTTGCTGCTTCCAGCTGTGGAGTCTTGATTTTTTAGAGGTACTGAACAGATACTTTGCTTTAGTCTTGACAAAGAAAAACAAATGTGTGAATGGAAGCAGGGCAGAGTGGGAAGAACAGTGAGCAAAGAATAGAGAGGGACGTGGGTCAGAGGTTGCTCTTAGTGAGGCTAAAGCACAAGGACTGGGCTGCCTCTCCGAGTCTGCAGAAATTCTGCCAGTGTGTCTAAAGAACTCTGATGAAGGTCTTTAACAAGGACAGGGCTAGTGTAGTAATACCAGTGAACTGGAGGACAGTGACTGAAGTGAACTTGCACAAGGACTGGAGCAGGAGAATCTAGGGGGACTACAGACCTGTTAGCCTAACAACTGGGCATGGGAAATCATGAAGATAATTCTGAAGTGAAGGCTGGTAGCATTTATATCAGATACATTTTCAATATAGGTTCAAGACAAAAAAAGAGTGGTGAGTCAAACTTTATTAAGTTTTACAGCTGAGTTATAGATGAAATTGACAGGGAGGACAGGCAAATACAGTCTACCTGGACTTTAACAAGGCTTTTAATACTGTACAACACAGAGCCACTTCATGTTAAAATGGGGCCCTAGGCAGGGTAATGGACCTGGTCCCCCCATTCTAGTGTCCTACCTATATCTTGGCTCTCTCTCCCCAGTCACCATAAACACTGTTCAGACCTGTTAGTGTACACATTTTCTTTTATACTTTATAATGATTACAGAGATTTGGATTTAATTTAAAACTTTTATTTCAAATTTGATAGCACTAACACTGATGGCCATTTACCAGACAAAAGAGTCTCATGCTGAAAACAGACTTAGCTTGAACAGCAGTAAACCTCTCTTCCCTTGAAACTCACTTCCTTTGAAAATGCATTTAGTCAGTAGCAGATTTATTGTACCTTGGGCTGTTTGCAAGCCATGCCCCTCCCCCGCATGCATTTTAGCACTATGCACAAGTGCATGTGTTCCTTGCTTCACCTTCCTGATGGTTTTAAATTATATTTCTTCTTTAATTCAGTAACATCTGCTAGAATGCATTTTAAATTTGTAGTCTTGAATATTTTTCCAGTAAAGTTATACTACATGGAGAAATTTGGCCAGGACATTGGAGAACTTCCCCGGTTCTTTGGAGGTGAGGAAGTGAAGCACTCTCTAGAGCTGTTAAGTGGTGCTGGAGGGCAGCTACTGTAGCTGCTGAAATCCCATAATGGAGGAGAGTGCAGCAGAGATGGAGAGAGAGGAGCAGAAGAAAACGTACTGAAGGAATGAGAAGGATATGAAATAACTTTAACAGATTTGGGAAATGGAGGACTGGAGATAAAAGTTCTCAAAATTTGGTGAACCAGGCAGAGACAAAGGAAAGAGAAAAAGCTAGATGGAGTGATGTGGTAGAGAGAGGATTACACAAAGAAGAAACTGAGGAATGGGAAACATAAACAACTGCTGGTAAAGGAAAAGTAATGTATATCAAGCTAAAGACTACTACGGCCCTTATAAGCCTAGCCATGCAATGCAAATGTGACACACAACTTTGATTTATACCGGTGGTGATTTACTGACTGCCTCTGTCCATCTGAGGCATGGGAGCCAGACCAGGGTGATTTTCTGGTTAACCATCCATTGATCCAAATTGTGCTTAAAAAGGGATAGGGAGGAACTGTACTTCACATGGATGGGGAGCCTGTTCCAGAGAATGGGGATTCACTGAGAAACACATCTGTGTTTCCACATCATATTTATGTTGCAAGCAAAATTTAGGTCTTTTAATATAGTAGCTGTGATGCTGTTTGTTTTGCGGATGTGCAAAAGGTTAATCATAAATGGGGTCCAGGCATGGCTTGTATTTCAGGCAAAGATCACCTCTCAGAAATAATGCATTACATATATATGATACCAAGTAAAGAGAGAGGGCTTTGAAGTGATCGGTATAGGGCATTGTGTTTACTCCCTGTATTTGTTTTGGAAGGAACCTTTATGGAAATTCCAGTTGCTGTAAGTGTCTGGTCAGATACATACTGAAGGGGTAATTAAACTCTATGATTGGTCTGATGAGGATTGAGTACAGTGGCATGATAACCTCTCTAGACCTAGATACCATGCCCTTGCTAAGCTGAGCAACATTGAAGGATTTTCTTACTACCTTGGACACATGTTGGTCACAGGCTAGATTACTGCCTACATTAGTTTCCAGATCCCTGACTAGTGAATCGGCTTTTAAGGGTGTTTTATTGGTGATGTAGTTACCTAGGGTGGTAGACTTCCCAAATGGCACTATAATGCATTTATTGGTATCAGGTTTTAAGCCACAGCTTTGCCACCAAGCATTTGTGTGTATTAGACCTTTCTGAAGGATGTTTACATTTTGGGGGAATTCAGTGATGGTTCACAGTTTGCAATCGTTTGCAAACATGGTCAGCCAAAGGCCTTTGACATTGGCTTTGACATCTGAGAAATAGATTTCAAAGAGGAGTGAGCCCAGCACAGAGCCCTAGGGACTCCACTGGTGACTAGTCTCCTTGTGGAGGCCTCACAAATTCTATCCTCCTTGATCCTATTGCTATGCAGCATGTTATAAAGGGGTTTAGACCTAGTTCCATAAGTTTATTGACAATGCCCAAGTCGTGCATTGTATCAAATGCTTTAACCAGATCTAGGTAGGCAGTATACACTGTTTTACCCTCATCCCTTGCCTTAGTGACCTTTTCAAAAAAGTCTACCCGATTCAGTAAACATGACCTTCATTTGGCAAAGCCCATCTGGGATGGATCCAGTGTCTGGAGGTCTCCTATGTCCTAGCTGATTATTTCCATGATACTTATTTTCATGGCTTTGCAAATAAGACTAGTCAGACTAATGGGTCAATTTGTTGCAAGTCCTCCCTTATGTAAGGGGATGATTGTTACAGCCCCCATTCCTGTGGTGCAAAGCCTGCTTTAAGACTATAGTTAAATAATGACTCCAGGGGTCCTTGTAAGTCATATTTTAGACTATTCAGGAGGCATCCTGGGATGTTATCGGGGCCAACTCAGGCCATGATCTTGGCTTTATTGAGTGCAGCCAGTACATGCTTCCTAGTTATAGCTGGAGGGGTTATGTTTAAGGGTATGTTTGAGGGGATTGGGGTGGGGGGTAAAGTTTGAACTTAATTTGTAGACTAACAGAATTGCTGTATCGCCAGGCTCAGTGAATGCAGCAACATTAATCACCAGTTCGGCATATTGCTGTGTGCTGCTCTTGAAGTTTCTGAGACAGCTGTAGAAGACCTTATGGTTTTCTTTCACCTAGGAGGTTATTTTCACCTCAAAGTTGGTATTGCATGACCAAATTAGCCTTCATAGTTACCTATTTACTTTGATGAGAAAGTTTCTATTTTATGGGAATATCCTTCCTGATTTTTTTCCTTTTGTTGTATATCTGTTTAATTTGGGATACCATAAGGGTGGTTTGTTTCTAAGGATAGTTCTGGGTTTACTTCTGTACAGCAGCCTCTCTGTAGCCATTAACACAGTTGCACAATGTTTCTGAGAGCAGTTCAGCATAGGCTGCTGTGTTCTCTGGGTTTGGAGGGGCATTGAATTTTGGCACTCCATCACTTAATAAATTGTAATTTGCCTTGAAATACTTTCTAATTGCTACAGATTTTAATGGGACTGAAGAGTTGATTTTGATTTCAGAGACAGCTTTATGATCAGACTAGTGAATATATTCAGTATTTGGTCAGGGGTGTCTGTATTTATGAAATCCAGGAATTTCTGTGTCTGTAGATTTGAGGCTTTGTAAGATTCACAGTCTATACATAAGGGTAATTAACTTCTCCCATGAGTAAGGTGTTAGGTTTGATTGTAACTGTCCATTAGGTCTAGTAGGTGAGCTTCTTGGGTCATGGAGGGTGACATGTAGCCTGCTAGGATATGGTACAGGATTTTTTTCTATGGTGACCTGCACATGGAGGACCTCCAGCACATCAGCCTGTTTGACCACTCTAGAGATATGCTTGTTAATGATGTATATTGAGACACCTCCACCTTTAGTCCTTGGCTATGCAGCTACTAATACAAAAGTGGGGAAGGCACTGAAACCTTGCACTGCCAGGGTACTCTCTGCCAGTTTAAACCAGGACTCAGTAACTGCACAAATGTCTATATTCTTGAGTGTGAGGAGGGTTTTGAGGGAGCATAGTTCTTTGGTTAGGCTCCTGGTGTTGAGCATTAATACCATGGGTTTCAATTAAGTTGATTTTGCTACGTCAGTGGATTTGTCAATTTGTCATTGCCTAATATAGGTACTGTGGTGGGGGGGGGTAAAGTTTTAGCCAGTATTCAAAAGCCTAGAGAGGAAAGATGCAGACTATCCTTGGTAAAGCAAAATGGTCTATTAACCGTGGCCCCCCATGCTGGCAAATCTCTCTGGAATGACACTGGAAACTAACCGAATTGTAAAAGGCAATCAGTTTTTGTTCATATTGTGGCATCATCCTTGGTGGAGGTACAACGCTGATCAATGCAAGGTACAACACATATTCAGAAAGATCTATAATGTCTCACTTCATATAGTCCAGTGAGGAATGTCTCAGGTCATTTACACCCACATCAACTGTGATAGAATCATACTGGTACCTGTGGTGCATTGACTTGAGTGTGTACATAACCTGGCAGATCCTGGCTCCAGATAAGCAACTAACTGTTATCTTTTCTTTGTCTGGTCTGATGAGTGGGGTATTCAGAATCCTGGGTAAAGTGTTTGCTCACCTTATGAGATTCCTGGGGGTCCACTGGGAGTAGGCATTTGTGCGGTCCTTGGTGCTCCTTTTGGTGTGTGCTTTAGAGATTGCCTAGAATGGGCGGTACCATTTGAAGGCTTTGGAGGTCTTTAAAGTTTAGAAAGACTGCTTTTTAATGCCTCAGTGCATCATGTGCTTGTCAAACATAGCATCTCAGCCCAAGTTAAACTAAAAAAATTAAAATGCATACTCCGCTATGACTATAAATACATATTAAATGTAACTTCGGTAACTTCTGTTACTTATTCCCGAAAACAGTATGTTAACTAATCAAATCTGCCTCACTTTCCCATTTCATTTTTGGTCAATTATGCTGCCTAATAACAGCTAAACTTACCTCATCATCTCAGCTAAGATTCTCTCTTACCCCTCTTTCTTACTCTTTTCAGTCTAACTCCTATAACCACACCTCCAAAACAGGACTATCACACCACCATACCACCTAATACTGTTATAATTGTGACTTGTCTACACAGTATTACTATGCTATTAATAACATTGTGTAAAAAATCTAGACTATCATTTGGTTATGAACCATGTGGATCTATATACTAAAAATGAATGTCTTTATTGCTAGGGGCTGTATTACATCTACTATGTAACAGACAAAATGTCTTACTAAAATTCATATTACCAAATTTATGTACTTCTGCATTCTACTTTATTTCAATGTGCTTTCCATTTATTTAAATGTACTATGGATTTTATATCATGTTATGTACTCTTGCCTTTTATTTTATGTACTATTGCATTTTATATGATTTTTATGTGATTCTTATGTAAACAATATGCATTTTAACTGGAGCGTTTCTTCCTGGGTCTCCACTGAAAATGGACCTGTGTCTGGTCAGACTGTCCCGGCAAACAAATGTAAAATAAAATAAATTAAATAAATAACAAATATTAAACCCTGTCCTGATATGTACTGCAACTTGTCTCCACAAAACATGTTCCTAATCTTACAGCATGTCATGTATCACATTCCAAATCCATGTAGTCTGTTCCCCCTCATGTGTGTATGTGTATATTTTATTTAACATTTGTTTACTGGGAAAGTCTGATGTTGAACAAAGCCAATTTTCAGTGGAGACCAAGGAAGAAATGCTCCAGACACATGTCTTTGTAACATGGGAGGAAACTGGTGTAACCAGAAGAAACCCACTCAAATGCAGGGAGGACATGCAGGCTGTGCACAGAAGGCACTCCAGCCGAGACTTGAACCAGAGAACCTCTTGCTGTGAGGTGACAATGCAACCGTCTTGAACTATTAGATTGTGAATGTCCTTTATTACTTTAAAAGGGGGTTGATCCTTTAAATGTGAGAGTATAATCTGAGCCAGCTTCATCTGATCAGGCTTGAACTAAGGTGTAGCAAGGCACATCTGTAATCTGAATTATAATATTAAAATACTCTGAAAAGAAAACCAGCATTCTACGTTGGGAAAAATAATATTTGGAAATAGTTGTATTGTTTATACATATATATATATATATATATATATATATATATATATATATATATATATAGATAGATAAATATATATATATATATATATATATGTGTGTGTGTGTGTGTGTGTGTGTGTAAAATGTTATTTGTAAGGTCTATGGCAAGTTAAAGGACTTCTAGTCTTGGGATGATGACCAATGCTGCCCTAAATAGGATTGTTCCCATTTACATTCATCATGCATTCCTGCACACCTATGGGGAGAATGGCTGTTGGTTCAGTGTTCTAAAGGTCATGTATTGATTATTTTTCAGGAAGTAAAAAAGCACAGTAAGATACTTCTGTTGGAAAGGACTGAACCAACTAAGGAACTGTTTAATTTTCAGACATATTTGAAAGTGAAGCATTTTTCCTCCTTTCTGTTTTGCATAAGTCTCCAGAATACTGAGAAATGTATATAAAAGTCTACAGAGCAGCAGTCCATCCCCTGCTTTCACTTATCAAGGGTACCAGAACTTATCAGAGATTTGGGATGTATGGCTAGTCTTAAAATGACCCTTGTAGTCGTTAGCCTAATAAACACTTATGAACCTATGAAGCCATGACAGTACTATTCTGTATTGCCTGCAGTAACATGGATGTAAGAAAAATATAAATGCACACACGCACACATGCACACACACACACACACACACGCACACACACACACACACACATGCACACAATGCATCTATGTGGAATTATTAATCTGCACTTGATTAAAAATTCTAAATATCGAACCTGAAACCATCAAACTGAACACAAGCCATCATATTCACTGAACAAAGGAAAAAACAAGTCTATTAAAAGTACTCAAATCCCAGGCACTCAGAAACCATTGTCTCATAGCCAGGGACTTGGATACCAGTGTCTCGTAGCCAGGGGCTCGGGCATCTTGTGGCTTACATTACAGACTGGTCATATTCAAACTTGACTGTATGTTTTAGGCACAGTGTGTCAGCAATGAGGAATGATCAAGGACTTTATGTTTAGGAAGTAGGAAGAGAATTTTAAGGGTAGGCAGTGACTGGGGAATTTAGGGATGGGGAAGAGAGTTTTAGGGTTAGGGAGTGATTGTGATTGTGGGCTTTAGATTTAGGGAGTAGGAGTATGAGGAAAGTTTTAGGTTTAGGGTGCAGGAGGAGAGTTAAGAGTTAAGGACCAGGAGTAGAGTTTTAGAGCTAGGGAGGGATCTAGGACTTTAAGGTTGGGGAGGTAGGTGCTATTGTTACAGTTAGGAACTGGGCTGGAGTTTTAGGGTTAGAGATTGGGTTCTGGTAGGGCTATTTAATTCAGGTAGGTTGTGGGAAAGATAGGTTGTTCACTAGCATCGGGTTAATGGGAGTTAGGACACTTGAAAATTAGAGCAGGTGACAGTGAGCAAGTGTGTTGTGAGCTACAAGCATGCAACCACTTGTAACAGACCCAGGAAAACTATATAAACAATGCATTTGAAGGAAGCAAACATCCCTGCACACTTCCACTTCACCATCACTTTAATATACCAACACTGAGACCACAGAACATTAGACAATGGGCAGAATCCACTATTGCACTAACTGCAGTCTCAGAAAACACACACACTGCACTGTATCTTAGCATTGTAAGTGAACACAACATGCCCAGTCATGTTCAGTGATAAACTCAAAGAAATACACTTTATAGATAAACTGTATCCATCAATGTAACAAAATTCGATGAATGCAGCAAAACCTGTCTATCAACAAATAGGAGCTATATTACTTGAGTGACTCCATATATACATACACACAAATATATATATATATATATATATATATATATATATATATATATATATATATATATATATGGTTTACTATCACAATTTCGAAGTTGAGATGTTCAAAGATGAAAATCCGAAACTCAGATTTCCGAATGGTCATCTGCTTGAGCATCAATCACACTGTTTGAAATGTTTATATTAGCGAATGCACTGTGCATTCGCTAATATAAAGTCGAAGAAATGAACAGAGATCACGGTATAGTGCGGTTTGGGGAATTCATCCCTTACCTCACTGTAGTGCGATCTCGGAGTTGGAATATATAGTTAGCGGGGGGGGGGGGGGGGTGGGGTGGGGGGCACAGCCCAAACACGGGACTGCAGGGGGGCTTGCCCCCCTGCAAAGCAGTTAATTTGTAAGGTAGGGCTAGAGTAAGTTAGACTAGGTAGGTTCATTGTTTGATGTAAATGTCGAATCTGCTGAAGTCGTTCATTCAGATTCGACATTTAGATCTACTTGGTATGTTGAATTTCGGGATTGTGAGTCGACATTCAAAGCAAATTTTTTTTGAATGTCAACATTTTGATAGTAAACTATATGTATATATATATATATATATATATATATATATATATATAAATATAGATAGCTAGCTATAGATATATATGCACTCCTAATAATCAACTAAAATATGTTCCTATTTTGAGCCAATGTAATTGGTATTACCTAAGATAAAATCTTCAAGTGGCATTCTCCTTGTAAATAGACTATTCCAATATTTAAGTCAGCATAGCTTGTAAAATATATGAAGTATAGAAAGTACTCACAACTGTATTTCTCTTATTTCAATCACTGTGGCTATCAGGAACTTTTTGGAGGTGCCTTGATGGAACATTTGTGCTGGGATTTAATCCATAAACATTCATACTATCCTCCCAGCTGCCTTTAACACATGCATTTAATTCTACAGCAAGCAACCACTTAAATAAATAGGTGCCACTATTAGCAAAGAACTGTGTTTCTCTTTTCATTTCTGACAGAAGTCAGTGACCATAAAAGTTTCAATCTGAGTCCAGTCAAAGAGTGTAATAGATAGATATCAAGTCATAAGATACAAACAATTTTATTACAAGGAATGACTCAGCATTTCAAGCACAGTCAAGTGGGGAGAGCACAGGCAGCCTTCATAGTTTTTAAAGGGAGTAACATAAATCTTTCTCCAAACAAGTTATATAAATCATGCATGAAAACCAATATTAGCTTCCCTTGATATTCTCACATGCCAGTGTTTTTGAACCCAATGTAAAATAAATAGGTTCAAACATTGAAAAGTGCACACCTGCCCTAAATATTAGAGAAGATTAAGTTATGATGTTATACCTATCAAAAAACAAAGCTCATGCCTTGTATGGCATTTTAATCAATGGCGAGGTGAAATACCAAGATACAGATGGATCCAAGCTCTTAATACCAGGGAAGTCTTTTTTTTTTCAGTTAATCTTGAGATTTAATTTGGAAGTGTTTTTGTTGTTTCCTTTAGTCAAGTTTATAAGAGCAATATTTAAAATCTGCCCTTACTTTTAGTAATTTCATAGGTTAGTACTAGGCTAACTGTCCTTGTGGGCCATTGTAAGCCTAGCCAGTTACCCCATGTGAGAATCAAACCCTGCATCTTGTGTCTTTAAGGCAAAATAGCTTAACTATTATGCCAGCCTCCTACCTATTACCACAAGGTAACCAAAACAGGATGCAGATTCATGTATGGAGCTATACTCCATAAAGGTATAATTACCTTAATTCACTCATGGTACTAGTAAAGACTAAAAGAGCTCCCATATGCACATTTGGGTGAATGCACTTTCCACAACACCATATGTTCAATAAAGTGATCACTGCTTCACTATTATTCATTATTCAGTGTTTACCTGTTGGCAGATAGCTGCCCTTTCAGACGGACTTAAAGAACTTTCAGAAGTCCCCAAAGTGGAGCTGAATTCCAATTCAATCCACAGCTCAAATGAAGCACTAACCACAACAGTTTCAGTTTTTTTATTAGGAAGATAAACAAGTATACCTAAGAGAGAGTTGTAATGCCACTGGTTCTCAGTCTGGAAAGCTCAGAAAAAACATAAGAACTTTGTATCAAAGACTCGGGTAAGGAAAAGTTCAGAACCCTAGAAAATCCATGGGCAAATTTTTAACTATTTCATTGTAGTAGAAAAAAGGAGAGAAAAGATACCAGCTCAAGATCCATTTCTCCTCAAAAATACATAATAGAGGAGCCATTCTATAACTTTGGGCCGAACAAAGGAAAAGGGGGTGGACACTCTTGTGGAAAGGTGGGATGGAGTATTATACTATAGAACTGATCCCTTTATTCAGACATTTACTGATACACAGAGTGCACTCACCAACTTGACTGTTCCTGGGCAGTTTCCCCTCCAAGTCTGGGAAAATTTAGTATGCTCAGCCCATTCCATTTGTTATAGGGTGGCAAGCCCAGCCCTAGGACCCTTTATGCAAGTATCCCATGAATATCTCATCTCCCAAATCCTACTTGCGTCTTGGACACTACATCAAAGTTGTTATGTTTCATGAAACACTAAACCCTGGACCAGGCTGCTACAACACAGGTGCCCTGCATTCATAAATCTCTGGAACATGTATAAATATTCCTGCTGGGTTAGGCTTATCAGGACCAAAAAGAGAATTGCTAGCAAGAAAATGTCAATGCCTTGTAAAGTTCCACTGCCAAGCAAATGTGGCCTGCTCAGAGACCCACTCTCACTGATTACCAGTGACAAATTTCACAAACAGCTACTCAGTCTTTCTATCAATCTCTTCTTGCCACATACTACTTCAGGCCACTTTGGATATTTGCTCTATGGTACACAAACCTCTTCTAACTGATGCTTCTGCTGCCAGGGCTTACTCTCACTCTTCACTCTCTCTCTCTCTCTCTCACACACACACACACACATTATTTTCTAGTTTCATTTATTTTTATTTTAAACTCGCTAAACTGGAAAAGTGCTGCTTAGTGAATGTAAAATAATGGCTCAGTTGATCTCACTATTCACTTTCTGTCATACACACTTACAGTGTCTTCTGTTTTTATGCACATACATTCTGCTTTCATGCACGCATTCACTCACACACACAGGCAGAAACATGCTGTCACGTACACATACATTCTGCTTTCATGCATGCATTCAGTCACTCCTTTTTGCTTGGCTATGTTTTCCTCTGACCTTGCTTTATGTGCTATTCTCCCATTGAGATTTCCTAAAATTTTCATAGTTTGTCTGAAATTTACCAAGTCAAGAAAAATTTTGTCAAGACACTGATGTGAAGTGGAGAGTATGGCTTCATTGCCTAAGAATGTAGGCATAAGCCTTTCTTTTCATCTGCAATAAACAAGTCATGCCAATGATTTTTTTCTGCTTTTGCTTTTGACATTTAACATTTAACTTATCATTCTAGACATAAATGCAAACAACTTAAGAGATTAGTGATATATATTTTACTATATGTTCTTTTTTATTGTAGCAAAGATGAAAATGAATAATTGGATTATTATGCCTTAAACAGACATTTTTGTAATTTTGAAGCATTTTTTTCATAGTTTCTCCTCTAATAAACTTGGCTGAAAAAATACTTAATTTAATAATTTTTGTTTCTCTAAGCACTTGTTGCTGAGAGTCCTACTGCTGACTATTGACTTCGAAGAAAGAAAGGAGCTGCAGAAAATAACTGAATCATTGGGATTAACTGCAAGTAACTGACTATTTATCTCTGATTAAGCAACAGCAGTGATACGAACTTTCATTCCCGGTCATACTACTTGCTCTAGCCACTTTGTTGATTATATAAGCCTTGGATGTCTGATTGTGATGATCAAAACAAGCCGTAGGCATAATAAAGCCTAAGGTAAAGGACTCCACTGCACCCTATTTTCCTGTCCCATAGTCCCAATGTACCCCTGTCCTGTTTTCCCACCATACCAGTCCCATACCATCCTGATTACTTTGTTCCTGCTTTTTAACACTTTTGTGTTACTCTCCAGTTTTTTTCCCATTCTTCAGTGCAGCCCAAATGGCTAAGATTGCATTGTGATAACAGTGGATGAAGTGTCTGAATTAGGCTGATGATCTGGGGGCCAACAGAACCCCAAGAGGTAATGGGGTTCTAATTGTTCTGAGGTGCATTTTAGAGATTTTTCAACCTTTTGATCCAATAATGGCCTTAATAAAATCATAAGTATGGAGAAGCATCAGGCTTATTTGTGTCCAAAGCATAATGTTAAAAGCTGACAAAATGTTACATCCCAATGTAGTGAGAATGCAAATGCTTTTGAAGATATAAAATCAGATTTGAGATATTTGCCACAGGAAGAAGATAGTCACCTTCTATGCATCTCCAGTGATAAATTAGAATGAAAATTAAAAAAACAAAACAAAAAAAAAAAAAAAAAAAAAAAACAAAACAAATGGAGACAGGCATGTGTTTCAAGTTTTGCTGTCATGCATATATACATCTTGTCTCCTCCACCAGACAAGACAGCCAAATTCTTAATACCTTGCTGATGTTAGACTGGGACAAAATGAAAGTACACATGGCAACAGTAATTTATTTCAACGTACTACTATTAGACATATATACTGAGATTGCTGTCTTACCCCACCCTCCCAAAAAGCAGTCAGCTATATAATTGCCTTATATTTGACTGGGATGAAAGCAAAAAATAATTTACAACAGTAATATATTCAGGTTTGTTGCTTCTAAACAGTTTACTGCCCCTGGGCAAGTTACTGTGACCTTATGTGCATACATCTGAGGTTTGATTTTGAAGAAAGTTAAAGAAACAATGACCACATTAATGGTCCCATATGGTGGCACCATTATATTAATAAACGTTATAATAAAAAGAAAATAATTTTGACCAAAAGTAAGAAGAGTAATACTCAGAATGTAAGAGCCCTTGCTGTTGAAATAAACAAATAACTCAGGAGCTTAATACAATTCACCAAAGCCATGTTTCAGACTAAATTAGCTATCCAGATCAAACAGAATCGCATGGCTATTTTAGTTATGTTTTTTTCTCAAAAGCACAATGCACCAATGCACTGAGATGATTGTGAACAATGTTTCTTGCACCAAAGCTTAAGATGTAGTGAACCTACTGGCCAATAAATTTAGCTCTAACTTTACCCCTCTCTCCCCTCCATCTGTCCTTCAAGATAAAACTGAAACTGACTCCAGCTATTACACAAGACCAAGTTCTAAAAGTGCTATCAAAAGCTAAAAATACTGCATTGATGCATCCAGACAATATCCCTGGATATATCTTAAATAGCATGAAGCATGATTTAGCCACAACCCTAACAACACTGTTCAATCTCAGCCTCCATATAGGTTTTGTACTAGCAATTTGGGAAGAACTGCATTAATTCCCCTGCATAAGGGAGGATCTTTCGCAGACCCAGGCAATTACAGACCCATAAGTCTGACTGGGTTTATATTGTAACATTGAAGTCTCAAACCTTCGAATGCTACAATATTGAAACCACAACATCGAAAGCGGGAAAGAGCAAAGCCGGGGAACATCAAAATCTTGCCTAGGGCATGATTTTGGTGGGCAGTTCCACAGCTTCAGTATTTCCTCCCCTGTGGTGCGATAGTTACAGACCTTCGGATTAGGGAGCGAGTTAAGGTAAGTGGATAGGTAGTACTGTATGTATGGTTTAGTGTAGGGTTACAGGTAGGGTTTTGTAAAGTGTATGTGTGTGTATTATTTAGTTTGTTTAGGTATAGTTCCTTAGGGTAAGTGTGCGATAGTTACGGACCTTAGGGTTAGGGAGTGGGTTAAGGTAAGTGGATAGGTAGTACTGTATGTATGGTTTAGTGTAGGGTTAGAAGTAGGGTTTTGTAAAGTGTATGTGTGTGGATTATTTATTTTTGATGTGCTTGTGTTGTGTGTGTGTTTCTCGGAACAGCAAATTTTTTTCCCTGGGAAAAGATTTGCTATTCTGAGCGTTCAATTTTATCACATTTCGAACTTCCAAGTTCGAGCTTATGGTGTTCGATATTTTGGAAGTTCGATTATGTGATATAAACCCATTTGACTAGCCTCATATGCAAAGCCATGGAAAGACTTATCATGGAATTAATCAATCAGGACATAGGGAACTTCCAAACACTGCACCCATCTCAGTTTGGATTCATCAAGGGCAGGTCATACTTAATAATCCTGTTTTTTTTTTTTTTTGAAAATGTCTCCAAAGCAGTGTTTGAAGGCAAAATGGGACACACTGCATACCTTGACCTGGCCAAAGCTTTTGACAGAATTCCCCAATCAGGCATAGTAGAAAAGCTAAAAAAAACTGTAAATAAACCCCTCTGTAACCCAATGGATTGCCACCTGACTCACAGACAAGACAGAGGAAATCAAAATGATTTCTTTATTTGTTTATCTTTGTTTACCAGGAAAGCCTGACTGGCAATATCTATTTTCAGTGGATGCCCAGGGAGAAAAGCTCTGTTTGTTTGTATTGCATTATACTTAATTCAATTTAAACACAGAGTAGTTACATTTCTAGTAATATCTTTCGGCTTTTCCCGGTTAGGGGTCGCCACAGCCGAACTCTGGTCTGCTGATGATTGGCAGAGGATTTTTACGGTGCCGAGATGCCAGCCTGACACCCAACCTTTAAAGAAGGCACACCCATTCATGCTCGCACCTACCTGCATGTCTTTAATGTCACTCGACCGCAGGGAGGACATGCAGACTCCAGAAAGAATGCGCTCCAGCCGTTAATCGAATGGGAGAAACTCTTGCTGTTAAGCGACAATGCTAACCGCTGCACCACCGTGGAAGTAGTCACATACATTTATACACATACAGTAGTTACACATACAGTAGTTACATTTATACATTCTAACATTTTACAGAGGTAGAAGTCAGTGAAGAGAAAGTCCCCATGCAAGTTAGAGGACTGTACAGGCAGCAGTTATGTATAAAAATTGTTTTGTCATTTCAGTTAGAGATGGAGAGTATTCTGTTTAAGGAGTGTAGTTGGAGAGTATCATATAGTGAGCACAAAGTCTTAACCTGGTGATGAGCATGTGCAGGACTAGGATTGTTTAAGATGTTAAGCAGTGATTTAAAATTACGGAGTTTGTTGGAGAGTTTTATTTGTGTAGGGATAGTATTCCGGAGTTTGATGCCTCTGTACTGTCCACAGTTGTGGATGTCCCCTTTGTTCTTGTACACGAGCACGAGTATGCTTATTCTCCAGTCATCTGGAATACGCCTTTCTCTCCACACTGCAATTAGTACCCTCAGGAGCCATTTCTCCCCTAGCTCACCCAGCATCTTTATCATATCTGCTGTGACCTCATCTGAGCCTGCTGCTTTCCCTGACTTCATTTTCCTTAGTGCTGCTCTTACTTCTTCTAAGCTGGGCTCCTCTTCTACTCTCATTGTAGGCTGTTTCTGGGGCAGTACCGCTTCTGTGGGGTTTTCTTCATTCAGAAGCTGCTGGAAATACTCCTTCCATCTGCCTTTGATGTCCTGTGGACTGGTAAGCAGGTTGTTGCTGGAATCCCTTATGAAGGGTGTCTGACTATCTTCTTTACCTTTCTGCCTTTGCCTTGCAACCTGGTATAGTTTCTTTGTGCCCCTTACTGAGTCACTTTCCAGAAGCTGATAGAGTGCCTCTGATGCCCTATTCTTTGCTATTGCAACTTCTTTCTTAGTTTCTTTGTTAGCCAACCAGTAGTCCTTCCTAGCTTGGTCAGTCTTTTCAATCTCCCACTTCTTCCTGCACTCCTTCTTTCTTTTGATTACTTCCTGCACTTCTGCATTCCACCACCAGCTTTCCTTATGTACCTTATTTCCATACCTGGCTTGGCCACATATCTTTTCTGTAGTCCTAACACATGCTGTTTTAGGCGCTGCCACTCTTCTTCAACTCCACCTATTTCCTCCTCTTCTTGGGGTGCTAGAGCCCTGAGTAATTCCTTGAACTGCTGTACTTTCTCTCCAGTCAACTTCCAGGTCTTCAGCCTGGTCTCTGTTGACCTTAGAGCCTTCTCTGCCCACTGCTTGCAGCTGATTGTGGCAACTACTGGTTTATGCTGTGAACCGACTGTTTCACTGGGGATGACATTGCAATCATGGATTCTACCCTAGTGCCTTTTCCTTACTAGGAGGAAGTCTACCTGAGTTGCATGTTGGCTACCCTTGTATGTGATCTTGTGACTGTCTCTCTTTCTGAACCATGTGTTGGCTACTATCAAGCCATTTGTCAGACAGAAGTCTAGAATGGCTTCTCCTTCTTTATTCCTATTGCTCCACCCATGTGGACCCAGGCAGTCCTCATATCCTGTTCTGTCTGTCCCGATATGTGCATTTAAGTCACCCATTATCAACACCAATTCTTGTTGTCCTGCTTTATCTAGTAGGTCCTGCAACTGCTGTCTGAATGCACTCTTTTCCTCACTATCACAACCCTGCTGTGGGGCATAGGCTGAGATTATGAATACTGTCCTATCATTACACTGGAGTCTGATTGCCATGAGTCTGTCATTAATTCTGATGATATCTGTCACTGACTTCTGAAGCCTCTGTCTCACCACAATTCCTACACCATTTCTAGCCTGTCCACCACCTGAGTAGTAGAGTCTGGATCCCAAGCCAAGTGGCTTTGTTGCACTGTCCTTCCATCTCGTCTCTTGGATACATAGGATGTCCAGCTTCCTCCGCATCATCATGTCATCCACTTCTAAGCTGCATCCTGTCAGTGAACCTACATTAAGCGTAGCAATTCTTAGTTCATGTTTGGCAGGTTGGTTGGTTTTATGTCCAGCTTTCACTCAACAGAGCTATCCCAGGTAACCCAGGCTGGGCAACTAGACACCGGCCAGCCAGTAGCCTATTGACCCAGGGCTGCTGGGCTTTTATGGCGGGCACACACTGGCCAATAGGGGCACATTTACCCCTCCCACCGTTAGCATGGGTCCCTGACGTGGGTCAGAGAGTAGACCGGGTCCTCAACCCACTTATCACCGATAACTACCCATGCCCATTTTTTGGCGATAGTCAACATGACCGAATCACCTAGAGCCATATTTTACACAGTCGAGTGGCTAACCCTGCCACTGCGCGCAGTTTGTGATCCGTGTTCTCCTATCTTGAGGATACTGCGCACCACAATAGATGTCCAAAGCGGTTGGTCTTTTTACAACTCTTCCCCCCATTGGGCACCATGTAGAGTCTATGCTGCTGCCCACAGCTCCATTCATTGGTGAGTTTGAGATGGAAACACTCAGCATGTTTTTCAAACATGGGAGAAACCCCATGGAGACACAGAGAGAACATGCAAACTCCAAACAGGCATTAGTCAGAGGTCAGGATCGAACCTTGTACCTTGTGCATTGGAGGCGAAGACCTTAACCACTAAGCCATCTGGTCTCAAACTCCTACCACATTGCATGAAAGTTCTGGAGAGGGTGATTGATAAACGGATACGCAGAATAGTAGAATGTAAGATGGGAGATGAACAGTTCGGATTCAGATCAGGATGCAGCACAATTGACCCGATGTTTGCATTGAGACAGATACTTGAGAAGAAACTAGAGAAGAGGAGAGAATCAAACTGGGCTTTCCTAGACTTGGAGAAAGCATATGACAAGGTCCCAAGAAAGCTGATCTGGGCAGTACTGCGGTGGTTTGAAGTCCCAGAAACATTGGTAAAATTAGTACAGGCTATGTACAAGGACACAGTGACTCAAGTATGAACAGTGTTTGGCCTCACTGAGGGGTTCCCAGTGGGAGTGGGTGTACACCAGGGTTCAGCTCTGAGCCCACTGCTATTCATACTGGTAATGGACTACATCAGCAAACAGGTTGGAGGGGTCAGAGCAACAAAGCTGCTGTATGCAGACGATGTGGCAGTACAGGCAGACTCTGATCTAGAACTTCAGCAAAAGATAGGAGAATGGAATGCAAATCTGAAGGCACATGGGATGAAACTAAGCACAGATAAGACAGTGGTAATGGCAGCAGATTGGGGAAATCAGAAGAAGCTGAGAATAGAGATAGATGGGAAGATAGTGGAACAGGTAAACAACTTCAAGTATCTGGGAGGGGTGGTTGAGGAAAAGGGTAGTCTGAATGAAGAGGTCAAAGCTAGAATCAGAGGGGCTGCAGCCAACCAGCATAGAGTATCAGGTGTAGTATATGACAGAAGAATGCCAAAGAAGCTGAAAAGTAAGGTGTACAAGACAGTGGTGCGACCAGTACTACTGTATGGTACAGAAACATGGACAGTAAAGGCAGAACAGTTGAAGAAGCTAGAGGTGATGGAAATGAAGTGCCTGAGAAAGGTGGTAGGATGCACACTGCGGGACAGGCGAAGAAATGAGGACATAAGAGCAGAAGCCAAAGTAGCTCCAATTGCAGAAAAGACCAAAGAAAACAGATTACGGTGGTTTGGACACATGTGTAGAAAAGCAAAAGACAATCTGGTGAGGGAGATTTGGGACAGACAGGAAGAAGGTAAGAGGAAGCAAGGACGTCCAGCAAAGAGGTGGATGGATTGTGTGAAAGAAGGTCTGTGACAGTCGGGCATGAGTGCTGAAGAAGGCAGGAGTGTGGCACTGAATCGAGAGAGTTGGCGACAGTTAATACAATACCCCGACCCCATGTAAATGAGAAAAAGGGGATGATGATGATGATGAGTATTCCGGAGTTTAGCAATGTACTAGAAGTAGAGCACGTCTCCTGCAAGATTATTTGATTTATTTGTCAGTGGTAAGATTTTGTTAGTAGAACAGAGGTCCATTGCTGGATAGTGGGGCAGTAATATGTTTTTACTGCAGGGCATTTTTCTGGATGATGAATGAGTTTGTGTGCTGTAGTTAGTTGTGAATATGTTAGGTAGTTGTGCAGTTCAAGCCAGTTTAGTTGATTTAAGCTATGAAAATGGTGGGTCTTATGAGGGAGATTGGTTGCAAATCTAGCTATTTTGTTGTAGCAGGAGACAAGTTTTTTTTCTCTGAATATTGTTTAAGTTTGTTAGGGTAGGAGTGGCGTATAAGAAACTTGGCAGTAAGAAGGTGGTGGCTAGAATTTTTCTTGCAGTACCTGTAAGGAATCCATTGATCCCATAAAGGGAGCCTAGTTTCTGGGAAATATTTCTGGGTAATGCCTTGAATCTTATTTATTGTTGAGGCTGCACATATTAATGTTGAGTCATCAACGTAGTGAACTAAACTAACATGGTGAGTGGAGGTGTAGTGGTTATTAATACATAATTACATCCGAGTGATGCCTCCATGCGCATCTGCAGTTAACTCCTATTGATGCCTCTAGGCATCAAATATTGCTTGTTCATATATGCATCAAGAATTCCAAAACCATGCTGTGTGCAAGGTTTTAAAAGATTCCATCTTAAAGATTACACAATGACAAACTCAGCTGCATTAATATTTGACCTCTGTCTAGTGTATGTAAATAGATATTAACTGATGCTTTTATGATATTAATTTATAAAGATATAATTTTCACACTTTTCTAAATATATCAACAATCAAGTAACACAGACACAGCTTCTTAGTCTCATATGAAAGCTCTCAGCTAGATGAATAATATGCTGCTGGCAGCATGTGTGTAACTTCAGCAGTTGCTGAGATATTGTAAGTTGTTTACCAAATATTATAAATCTAATAGATACCATGTTTACTGTGACTTATAAAACGCAGTTTAAGACCTAGAATATAAAGAATACTATCACTATAAAAATAGCTTGTGCTGAAGAGTCTGCCATTTATAGTTCTTTCATAACCCCTATGGTTCCAGAGATATAAACATTTGTTTGAAATGTGAAAGAAAAACTTATGAAAAAGTATGCAAGCTATTTCTTGCTGCTTGATTAGCTAAACTAAAGCCTTGTAAGTTGACATAACCTTGCGAGCACGTTACCTGGAATGCCAACCATTCTTAAATTTCAAAGGCCTGCACTAATAGATCCCCGTCTTTCCACTATACATCCCAGCCCCACTAGACCTGTTTCTCCAACCTGACTGTTCTTCCCACTAGCAAAATATAGATTTTTCATGCTTACCAGTTGCCCTGAAATAACTCACTTACAATAATGGCATCTGACTGATTGTTTTTTTTTTAAATTTCTAACGTGGTATCTGCGACTTGGGTGTCGCCCTGCTCCATTCGCCCTACCTACGTTTGGGCTCACTTCACTCCTCTCCCACCCCCATATCATTTCCTTTATACTTATCCCCCCTGCAAACCTCACCTCTCAAACCCCACCCCTTCCTCTTTCCCAGATACAACTCCCTCCCAAACACTCCCACGCCTACCTTACATCTGACTTAGACTCTTGATACATTATATCCATTTGCTTTTCCCCCAAGCCATCCCTCTTACTCCCTCCCTTTAACTTTAACCTCCACTTCCTTCTTATCTTCTGTTTCTCCTCCCATTATGCCTTTCAAAATTCTAACCTTTCTCTTACCTCTCCTACTCCTTCTCTACACTCACTTTCTATCATTCCCATCTAACACCACCACATTTCAACCCAGCAAATACAAATATCAATTCTTCCATAAAACCCCTGCAATACTTCCTAATATGCTCATCCATCTTTCCTCTAAACAGTCCCCTCCCTAAAATCAAGGTACCTCCTTACCTTTCTATCTCATAAGATGAAAAAACTAAAACACCTCCTATTCAAACAATTCCTCTTCCTTCTGTCAGGTGATATTCAACCTAACCCTGGTCCCTGCCCCCACCTCCCCAATCATTAATATTAACCCTCCAAACCCTACCAGCTGCACTCCTTAAAAAAACAGATATCCTTGTACTTTCTGAATCTTATAACTGTTCTTAACAAGGTTAGCGAATTTCATGCCTGGATGCCCCTCATATAATCACCCTAATTGAAATATGGTTGAAACCACACATCCAAGACAGTGATATCCTCCCACCTGGCTATAACATCCTTAGAATCGATAGACAAAAGAAAAAAGGTGGTGGACTGACCATTGTCTAGTCTGACCATCTCACTCGCTCTAGCCCAAACAAACCTACTCCCTCTTTCTCACCTGCTGAACTCCTAATAGCCAAGTTTAAACTTAACAGCTACACCACTATTACCATTGTAGCTATCTGCATTCCCCCTGGAGACAACATTACCATCCTGGAAAATATTCTCTCTCAAAACATTCATAATGAAACCAACCTTCTTTGGGATGTTAATATTAACTGGCATAGTCTTCAAGCACCAACACTACTTCATTCATCAGCTTGCACGGCTTTATGCAACTAATCTTCACACCCACTCATACCAACAAATCTCATCTCCCTAGCTCTCTCCTAGATTGGATCTTAGTCTCCCACCCCCACAAATACTATAATCTTGAGACCCTACCTGACTCACTTAGTGATTACTCCCCCATAAGAGTTATCAGATATACCCCTCACTTCACTAGGCCCCACAGATACATAACCTCCCGCAAACTTTCCACCTTCTGTCCAGAGACCTTCAAATACCATATCTCTAGAATAAACTTATCACATCTAACCCCTCTTCCCCTTGACAAAACTGTCCATTCATTCAACTCTACTTTCCTTAACATCCTAAACTCTCTTGTTTCTCTCTGCACAGTCAGGCTAAAATCAAATATATCTCCTTGGCTAACTAATCCTACCCGTACCCTAATGAAAGACACAATGTGAAATTGTGGATAAAAAACAAACTTCCCACTCATTTACAAAACTGTAAAGAACTCAGAAACCTGTCTAAAAACATATCTACAAAGACAAAAAGGACTTCTATACCAACCTCCCCTCTGCCTAAAGGTCAGACTCCAAAAACTTCTGGAACTCTATCAATCACATTTTGCATCCTGGAAACCCTTTCTCCCCTAACCCATGCCCAAATAACACACCAGAAGAAACAGCCAGCTTATTCAACACCCACTTTATTGAATCTATTTCTGAGATGATTAACTCTTTCCCCTCTACAAACAATGCTAACAACTTCTCCAATTCTACTTCTTCACCCAATCTGCCTAAATTGTTCACCCTTAAAACAGTACCTACTAACTATATAAAATATTTACTCTCAAAACTTAACCCTGCTCTCCTTCTGCTGACAATCTACCCCTCTATTTCCTGTAGATTGCAGCAGATCCCCTTGCTTTCCCTGTATCTATCTTAATCAATCGCTCCATCTCTGAATCTGATGCCCCCTCCTTATGGAAAAAAATGTACACCCTACCTATACATAAAGGAGGTAACTCCACCAACATCTCTAATTTCATACCAATCTCAATCTTGTCTCCTCTCTTAAAAATATTGGAAAAATGCATCCACAAACAAGTTACGCAATACCTACTTCAGGAAAACCTACTTACACCTGCCCAACATGGCTTTCACCCTAAACATAGCACCATAACGGCACTAATATCTTTCATAAATACTATATCTTTTGCTCATGATAACAATAAACTGGTCTCCTGCCTATTCCTGGACCTCTCCTAGGCCTTTGATACAGTCTCCCATCCTCTTCTTCTAGCCAAACTATCAAACCTTAATTTCTCTTCTTTTACTATTACCTGTTTTTCTAACTATCTCTCTGATCATCTGCAATCTGTCAAATGGCTCTCTGCTCTATCCCTTCCCCTCCCAGTGAAAATGGGAGTCCCACAAGGATCTATCCTTGACCCACTTCTCTTTAATATTTTCATTAATTTATTACATACCTTTTGTCCCCAGTCATCCCTTATACAATATGCCGATGACTCAGCTGTCATCACCATCAAAGACACTCCCTCTGACCTCACCTCTGCCACCTAAGCATCCTTTAACTCTATGGAATCCTGGCTCTGTTACAACAAACTAATTATCAAACCTAATAAAACTAAACTCTTACTCTTTCTCCCCAAAAACCTCACTAATCTCAAATCTACTTTTACTATACCGTCCTACAATAACACATATATCACAGTCGAATCTAGCACAAAACTCCTAGGAGTTACAATTGATGACCAACTTAAGTTTGAACTACATTTGTCTAACAGTATTAAAAAGACACACCAAAAACTTGGACTCCTTTACCGCAACAAAAAGTTCTTAACTAGCAAGGCAAAAATAACTCTCTCACACCCATACCTTCTTCCTAGCCTACTGTATAGCTGTCACATTCTTACTAATCTGAACTCCTCATCCTAACCAAATTTGAATCAACCTATAACAAGGTGGCTAGATTTGCTGCACACCATACTTATAAACCTCAGCACTGTCTTTTCTCTAAGACACTTAGACTGACTAGAATTACCCCAACAGCGCCTCCTCTCTCAACTACAGATAATTCACTCAGTTCTATACCAGCTGTCTGTCTGTCCTAGTCTTATTCCTAGTATCTCTAAATATTCCCCATCTAGGTCTCTACGTAGCTCTGACCAAGACCTGCTACAAATATATAAACCCAAGACCAAAACTGGTTGCAACCTCTATAGCTACAACCCTGCCATATCTTGGAACAAACTTCCCTTAGAAACTAAATCCCTTAAACACCCTAATCAGTTCAAAACAACCACTAGAGGGTACCTAAAAACAAACTGGTCTTGCCATTGCACTCAACCTCCTTAAACTACTTTCCCATGCATCAAAACTCCTATCACCTCCTCCCCTCTCACTTACACTCTCTCCCTGTATAATATCACTAGCCCCCTATTCCTGTATAATCTCACTAGCCCCCTTTCCTTGAGCAATTACCTAACCTGCAATCTTATCTTAGCATTTTCAACCTCCTTTAGGCATCTCTGTTCCACTCAACTCTGCTCCCATCTTTCTCCTATTTTGAAACTATACATGCCAAAATGACTTTAAATTATTTCTGTAAAATTGATGTTTATCAATTATGTATTTTGTTTGTATTGGTATAATCTTTTACTCTTGTCAAAGCCTCTCTACCAACTATTAGTGTAAAACTATACTCACATTGTATGTATGTATTGAATAATAATGACTGCTTTTAATCTAATTTCTTCTGTATAAACATTGTATCTCCCTGTGGAGCTTTTCTCCCCAGGTCTCCAGTGAAAATGGGCCACTCAGCTCAGTCGGGCTAACCCAGTCAACAAATGTAAAATAAATAAATAATAAATAAAAATGTGAGGACATGATTTGATTCTGTCAAAAGGCTTAGACTCTGCCCATTGAAGTTACAGTGCAAACTTTCTGAGTTCCATTGGAGTGAATGAGTTAAGTAATAGTGGACCCAGGACAGAGCTCTGAGGAACATCTATAGTAACTGGTTGAAAGGATGAGTAGGTTTGTTGTCATTTAACAGCTTGTTTCCTTCCAGTTAGGTAACTAAATAACCATGACAAGGAGTTTTGTGAAAGTCCTGTTGAGGAAAGTTGAATGAATAGTTGCTGGTGCAAGACAGTATCATATCCCTTTGACACGTCTAAGAACATGGTGGACACAGGCAGACCATTGTTTCTATGCTGGTTTATTACATTGGTAGAATGTAATAAAGCAGTTGTGGTGCTTTGCTGGGACCTAAAGCCATGTTGTGTTTCTGAGAGCAGGTTATTTGAGGTTAACTATTGCATCGGCTGTATATGTCTGCATTTCCCTAATATTTTGGAGGGGGAAGATATTGCTTTTGGTCTGTAGTTATTAAACTCTGTAGATGTGCCACCTTTGTGGAGCAGTATGATGTCGGATTTTCCACAATGATGGGAAATATCTTTCTGCTATGGACCTATTAATTAGTAGGGACACAGGGAAGGCTACGACTTCTGTGGCCATTTATAGGTACTCTGATGGTAGTTGGTCTACAGCTATGGAGGTAGTTTTTAGTTTAAGGTGCAACTTCATTATGAGTGAGGTAGGTACTGGACTAAAATTGGGAATCTGTGGGTGGTTTTGGTTGGACAGGGGTACAGAGAGGAGGCAGATGTATTAGTGTCTAAGAGAGATAATATTGCTTGTATAAAGTAGGAATTAAACTGTGTGAGGATTGACTCTGCACAAAGGTTGGCCATCTATAGGCCCTGGAAACTACAGACCCATAAATCTCACTAGTCTTATATGTAAAGCCATGGAAATAATTATCATGGAGATGATCAGTAGAGATATAGTAAACCTCCAGACACTGGACACAACCCAATTTGGTTTTGTCAAGGGCAGATCATGCACACTCTACTTGGTGGGCTTCTTTAAGAAGGTCACCAAAGCAATGGATGAGGGCAAAATCATTCACACTGCCTACCTTGACCTGGCCAAGGCATTTGACACAATACCCCACTCAGGCATTGTTGACAAACATGAGGTTAGGTACAAACCCATATGTCACCCAGTGCATAGCCAACTGGCTCACAGACAGGACCCAGGAAGTTAGGATTGGGGAGTCCACCTCTACAAAGGGGCCAGTCATAAGTGGAGTCCCTCAGTGATCAGTCCTTGGCCCACTCCTTTTTTTCATTTACTTCTCAGAAGTCAAGGCCAATGTCACTGGTCTCAGGCTGACTAAATTTGGAGATGATTGCAAATTATGAGCTGTAATTGAATCTCACACTGACACAGATGTTCTCCAGGAGGGGCTGACACAGACAAACAACTCGTGCCAGAGTCATGGACTAAAACTAAATGCCAATAAATGCATAATAGTATCCTTTGGGAAGTCATCCATCCCTGGTGACTATCATGTTGACAACACACCCCTTAGAGATAATCCAGTAGTCAGTGACTTAGGGACACACATAGACAGTAATCTAGCCTTTGACCATTACATGCCTACAGTAGTGAGGAAATCATTCTATGTTGCACAACTTATAAACAAAAGTATGGCAGGTAAGTCCAAGGAAGTCATTGTTCCACTGTATTCAGCATTCATTAGACCTGTCATTGAGTACAATGCCCCCTTTGGTATGTACCTAACCAGGCATATCCAACAATTGGTTGGTTCCTCACTAAAAGAATACAGGATGTAAGTAAAATGTACTATGTAGACCACCTCAAGGCCCTATCCCTGTATTCTGTCTCCTACAGGCTTTTGAAGGGAGATCTATGCCTGGCATACAGACCGTTGTCAGACCTCACTCTGATGGATCTCCTGCATATCCACAAAACAAACAGCACCAGCATTACCCTATCTAAAGACTTAAACCTTGCCTGTGATATAAATAGAACCTGCTGGAGAGATAGGTATGTACCCCAGAGAATACCACTTCTATGGAACAAGCTTCCCATCCATGTGAAGCAGAGTTCTTCCCTAACCCACCTCAAGTGCAACTTGGACAATTGGATGAGAAACCAGAAATTCATCCCTGGTTTGGCACCTCTGTCTCTAATGGACACAAGTAACCTGTAAATGGTTTAACTCTCAAGCCCATGCTTACACTTATCAAGGGTATCAGAACTTGTCACAGATTTGGAATGCATGGCTAGGTTTAAAAAGGCCCTTGTGGTCATTAGCCTAGTAACCACCTATGAACTCTGTCCTATTGTCTGTTTTTGGAGAGGGAGCGTTGATCTTGCCAAAGTGAAGTAGTTTATTTTGTGATGACCAAAAATGTTTTGGGTTGTTTTGTCTTGTAGGTTGGTATAGTATGTTGCTTGTCCTGTTTGACATTGACTTTTGCAAGGTTTCTAAGATGTCTAAATTGCTGGAAGGCATTTTGAGTTCCACTTTTATACCAATTTCCCAGGCTTTATCCCTTTTTATCATGAGTTTTTTTGTTTTGTTTTGTTTTTTGTTACCCATGGTGCAGGGTTGGACATTAATCTTTTATTATGGATTGGTGCTAGATTATTTGAGGTCTGTAAGTATATGTTATTATTAAAGTGTTCTACAGCAGTATCTAGTGGCATGGTTCTAAGCACGTTCCAGGTATATTGTTTTAGTGCTTCATTGAAAATACCGTTGCTGAATTGGTTGCATTTCATATTTGGTAATAGATAATACATTTATCTAGGTTGTGGTGAGTTCTAATGACATATGTTGGTATGTGGTCAATTATGCTATCTGAGAGGTGACCTACTTTTGTTAGTTTGTCTGGTTTGTTTGTAAGGATGCAGTATAATGTATAGTATCTCCCTGAAGTTTTATTGATTCGAGTGGATATGGTTATTGTTTGATGTTGTACAAGTTTTTGGATTCAGTGGGGGAGTTGAATTTAAGTCTTCAAATATTATAATGTCATGGTTAATTTGTTGGGATAGACAATAGACGATCCTTTCAGCAGTATTAATGTTTATGTTTATTTTAGTTTTAAGAACAATAAATCACTTAAGCAACACCTATGCCATGGTGAAGCACGTAAAATGATAAGTCATTCCTCCCGCTGTGGAACCTTCCCATGTAGAAATTGCAGTGCATGTCAATTTATTTTTAGTAAGAACAACTATGTGCACCCTACTAGGCAATTTTCGCTACACTCTAACCAGTATTCAGATTGCAGAACCACCAATGTTGTTTATTTTTGTTTCTACCAACAATGTCCTGCTTATTATGTAGGCAAAACGAATAGAATGTTAAAAGATTGTATTTTAGAACATGTAAGAGATATTACTAACTGTAAACAATCTAATGCGCTAGCTTATCATGTTATGTCTAATGATCATTCCCATTCTTTTAAATTTTTAGTCTTGCAACATATTTATAGGAATCCTAGAGGTGGTGATATAGAAAATATTACTGCGGGGCATGAACAAAAATGGATATTGAAGCTCAATGCTGAGAAGTTTCCTGGTTTAAATGCCACTACTACATTAGTCCCCTTTTTAAAGGCTAGACCACTCATGCACTAAATTTATTTTAGGAAGTTACCCCATAAGGTATATCTGAGATGGTTTCAGTTTTATATTTTTTATACTTTTTTCTATACTTTTTATTATATATTTTTCATACATTTTTAAACATTTTTTCATATTTCATATTTTATACCCTTGGAATATACTTAATTATAGAGAAATATATATATATATATATATATATATATATATATATATATATATATATATAGACATATGTCCTTTTATATGCTTATGTATTTTTATTTTTTATATATATTTTTTTACACAGTACACATTTATATGTTTCCTTATTATATACTCATATGCTTCTATACTAGGGAAT
Source organism: Protopterus annectens (assembly GCF_019279795.1). NCBI lineage: Eukaryota > Metazoa > Chordata > Ceratodontiformes > Protopteridae > Protopterus > Protopterus annectens. Next base: position 689,449,924 of record NC_056749.1, on the reverse strand, counting down.
AACTACTATAATAGGGAATTTCTTATTTTACGAGCTATAATGATAAGCTTCAATTGATTTTTATACCATACTGCTGTTTAGTCTTAATTAGTTAATTTACTGATTTACTTATGGTTATTTAAACATTGTGCTGCTTTTTACTGTTGTCTGATGAAGCAACTTATGTTGTGAAAGCGCTCACCATTTTTTGTTTTTGCTGTTTGCTATTTGTTCCTGAATAAACATCTACAGTGTGTTAGCTTGGTGCAATTTTCCTTTCTAACTCTGTCCTATTGACTGTTTTTGGAGAGGGAGCATTGATCTTGCCAAGGTGAAGTAGTTTATTTTGTGATGACCAAAAATGTTTTGGGTTGTTTTGTCTTGTAGGTTGGTATAGTATGTTGTTTGTCCTGTTTGACATGGACTTTTGCAAGGCTTCTAAGATGTCTAAATTGCTGGAAGGCATTTTGAGTTCCACTTTTATACCAATTTCCCAGGCTTTATCCCTTTTTATCATGAGTTTTTTTTTGTTTTTTTATTGTTACCCATGGTGCAGGGTTGGACATTAATATTTTATTATGGATTGGTGCTAGATTATTTGAGGTCTGTAAGTATATGTTATTATTAAAGTGTTCTACAGCAGTATCTAGTGGCATTGTTCTGAGCACATTCCAGTTATATTGTTTTAGTGCTTCATTGAAAATGCCTTTGCTGAATTGGTTGCATTTCATATTTGGTAATAGATAATATATTTATCTAGGTTATGGTGAGTTTTAATGACATATGTTGGTATGTGGTCACTTATGCTATCTGAGAGGTGACCTACTTTTGTTAGTTTGTCTGGTTTGTTTGTAAAGATGCAGTATAATGTATAGTGTCTCCCTGAAGTTTTATTGATTCTAGTGGACATGGTTATTGTTTGAAGTTGTACAAGTTTTTGGATTCAGTGGGGGAGTTGAATTTAAGTCTTCATGTATTATAATTTCATGGCTAATTTGTTGGGATAGACAATAGACGATCCTTTCAGCAGTATTAATGTTTTTCCCTGGTTGTATATAAATTGCCATTAAGCATATAGTTTTCCTTTTGTTGATTTTAGGAGTGTTATTAGAAGTTCACCATTGTTAAATTTGGATATTTCCTATTGGAGTAAGGTGATGGTTAGGGCGTTTTTGTAGATGATCCCTCCTCCATCAGCATGCTTGTTTTGTCTGTCATGCTTGCTTATATAATATAGGAGGGGTGAGCTCATTATCCTTTATTTCTTTTTTAGTCAGGTTTCAGCAGCTATGACTACATCATGAGTCCATGTGGCAAGGTAGGTATGCATGACATAGATTTTATTGTATATACTTCTTAGGTTCATATTTAGTAAGGTGAGGTTGGGTCCTGTTTTTTATTTTGTTGAGAAGCATTAGGTGACTGGTTTATGTCAGGGTTGGAAGTGATCTTTTCTTAAACAGCATGACCTGGGTTCGATGAATATCTCCACCAATTTTTTGAACTGATATTTTACAGAAGGAAGAGTATGGCCACTTATATTTTGGTCTTGATTTGGTATTTGATCATAAATCTGGATATTTAATTTTAAGATATTTATAGCTAAATGAATCAGACGTGGTTTATTTGTAGAGATGGGGTGCTATGGAGAAAGACAGGCTTGGTAGATATTGATGTTTTTTGTAAGGCCTGGTTGAAGTCCTATGTATTTGAAGGAGATGGATCTGATAATTGGTAATGACCACTAGTAGAGTTAGGAGGAATAATAGAATATTCTGAGTTAGGGCATCTTATTTAACTTGGGCTTTATTTTTGCTATAAATTAGGATTAGAAAATGTTAGGAGGGTACAGGGTTGGTTGCAAAGATGCAATGTGATAGTTATAGAAGCAAGAAGTAGGACAGTTTTAGAAAGAGTGTTGGATTGTAAACTAGAAATGTTATTATTGGGAATAATTCTATTGCTTTTTCTATGAAACCAATGGTATTGGTTTGTGGGATATATGGCTGGTGCTATGGAAGTATAAATGTAGAATTAGAGGGAGTGGGTGGGGTGGGAATTGGGGGTAGGGTAGGGGACTGGAGTGAGAATGAGCATTAGCAAAGTGTGAATGAAGCAGGTTGAAAATGCAACTTGGCAAAGAGGCAGAGAAAAACAATCAGTGACTGGACTTACACAACCACAGAGCTCATGAGAGAGAGAGAGAGAGAGAGAGTAAAAAAGAAAATGCAGTTTAAAAGGCCTATATGCCAGTAGATGAAACTCTTGATTTTGCTGCTATAGGGCACTGTTTTAGCAGGAAATTTAATCCAATAACAGGTTATCCTGACCAATGGTCATATATAACAGTAAAACTTGCACTTGAATGTTTGAACAACTGGGTAATGGTAAGCAGGTTTCTATGGACTTTGACTTGCAAATCCAAAGGCTACCCCACATACAGATCAGTAAAACAATGAGAAAAAGTAAGCCAAAATGCAAGACTGCAGCTCAGGGAAAATACTGGCTCGGCTCAGAACTGAAAGTGGTTACCAAACATCTGGGGCAAAGGAGAAATAAACTTAAGGAAGGGAGACAGGGACTGCTACAAACAATAAATGGAGTACAGTTGAAGGAGAAAGTATCACTTGGACTGCTGTGGTCTAAAAACAGAGCTTTTATAGCGGACAAAGTTCTTTGTTTTAGGCTGCCAAAATATTTCTAATTTACATAAAAATATAACCCACAGACTGGTGTTAAAACTGCAAACTTCTGTGTTACATATTTATCTGTTTGCTTGCAAGGATAATTCTACAGAGAAATAAAAACACACTTTTCCTAGCATAAAGAAGCCAATAATGACTGTGCACAAATACTGGCTCAGAGCTGATAGTGGTCTGATAACTGTCTCAGGCAAGGGGAAATAAAAAAAGAAGACAGACAAATGGCGACTTCCTTGAAGCATACAGTTTCACTGAAGAAAGACAGGATAATATAAATAAAGGGAGTTGGAAGTCTAGAATAAGTGATGAAAATACAAGAAAAATAAATATTTTGAGTAAGAACAGTAAAAGTAATTGTCAGTGTCTGTTAGGAAGTAGAGAACAAAAGCTGGGCAGCAGGATGTCAGTGGAGGAAGGTTTATAGACTACGGCTATTGCTTATAAACTAGGGCACTGAAGCACTTGGCTTCAGACTAGTCACTGTGCAGGTTAAAATACACTCAGAAAAGATTGGCTGCCTAACCTTTACTTAAAGCACAAGGACACAGGTGGTACAAAGTTTGTCCAAAAAAAAATAGTGGATGCATTAAGGGGACTCAAAATGCCTTTTGGATGAGCCTGCTGTGTGTATGCTTTATGGATGTTTTCAGTGAACCTGCTGAAAAAAATAGGCAATGTTATTTCCACAAAGTGACCAGTCACCAGTGGAGTTCCTCATGGTTCTGCGCTGGTACCTCTGCTATTTGGCATTTACTTTCCTGAAGTAAAAGCTAGAACCAAAGGGCTCTGGCTGACACATTTTGCAGATAACTGCAAGCTAGGAGCAGTCATTGAATCCCCAGATGATTTAGCCATCCTGCAGGTAGGTTTGTCCCAAGTAAATTACTGGTGCCAAAATCACGGACTGAACCTTAATGCCAAAAAATGCATTATTGTATCTTTTGGGAAATCATCTGTCCCAGGAACTGCCATATTAACAATATGCCCCTAAGAGCCAACTCAGTTGTTCAGGATTTGTGAACTTTTGTGGACAGTGATCTAACTTTTGACCAACATGCACCCATTGTTGTAAGAATGTTCCTCTATATTGAAAAGTTTATAAACAAAGAGATTTTGTTGTCACCCTTTACTCAGTCCTCATTATTCACTGAATATAAAGCCCTCCCTTGGCATGCTTCTGTCTAGATACATGCAACAACCGGAACACCCACAGAGCTACCATTGAAAAGGATACAAGGCCTAAACAACATGTCTTACATCGATCAACTCAAAGCCCTACAACTATACTCAGTGTTCTACAGACTGCTAACAAGTGACTTGTGTCTGGCATACAAGGCATCTTCTGACTCAGTACTGATGGATTTACTGCACATCAGCAGGTCAAACGGCATCATGAATACTTGGTCTAGGATCTAAACCTTTTCTGCAACATCAACAGAACAGTTTAGAGGGACAGGTATATCTTGCAGAGAATATCACTGTTCTGGAATAGACACCCCATCCAAATAAAGCAAAGTTCATCCCTGTCTGTATTCAAGCACAACTTAGATCTATTTATGAGAAACAAAAAATGTACCCCAGAACTGCCCTATGTAATGGAGAGAGGCAGCTCCTAAGTGCTTTACCCCATGCATGGGTCCCCTCAAATTATTTATGGTATGCTCATAGTTATACTCATTAGGGATAATATATAATTATTGACTGTGAGATGGGTAAGCTCAGTCTCTAACCAAATGGGATAATTTAATTCAAACACAAAAAGATAAACTGGCTAAGCTTAAAATGGTCTTAATGGCAGCTAGCTTAGTACTTACTTATGAACCTATGAACCTATAAGTCAACAGCCTCAAAACAAGATGTAGTGAACACCTGTGCAAACCTACATTGACCTAACAACACTTTCCCAGGCACACAGAACCAAATGATGTTTACTTTAAAAAAATTTTAAGTACTTTCATCTCAGTGTAAACAAGACTTCTTCAGAATAATCTCACAATGCACTAATACCCATTCAAATATCTACCTGTAATTACATGACTGACTTTCAACCACAAGATCACCCATTCACAAATCAATTAATTACTGTGCGTATTTTTAACTTAAACCTTAAAACAGTCTATCTACAATCATCATTAACAAAACAAACAATATGAATCTCTTAAAATATGCACATTTTAAGGAATGTTTATATAGGGCATTATTAATGTCTCTTTTATAAATATTACATAAATGTCCATATACCCTCTTCCTTTTCTGGAGTTCAGTATTGCCCACATAAAAGGCCAGGCATGACACACAAGTCACCAGATACACCACCCCTTTAGTACCACAGGGCTCTATCTCAAATAATCGAACAGCCACATTGTCGAACGTCATCTCATCAACAATGCAGTCCATCGAAACCCCCACATGTGGGAGGCTGTGCCACCTCCCCCCACTAATTATATATACCAACTTTGAGATCACACTACAGTGGGGAAAAGGGCAAATTGTTGGATCCCTACTTAGCACGATATCAGTCAGACACTCTCTCACCTTAAATCCAACTTTTCTCTTTCCTCCCTAGATGGCACCACTATCTCCCCTGCCTCACACATCAAACTCCTTGGGGTAATAATTGATGACCGACTAAACTTTGACTTGTACATACAACAGGCCATCAAAAAAAAAAAAACACCAAAAACTTGAACTACTGTAAAGGAACAAAAAAATGCTCACTACTGCCACTAAACACACTCTTGCACAGGCATTTCTCTTACCTAGTCTTCTATACACTTCCCCCAGCCTTACCAATATCCAAACTAAATCAATGTAGAAACTGGAACAAATAAACAACAAAATTGCCACATTTATTCTAAACCAACCACTCTTGTCGCATCACTGCCTCTTACTAAACAAACTTCAGTGGCTGGAATTTTCACACCTTCTCCTACAATTGCAATGCCACACTACCTTTTCCATACTCAACAACCCCTCTGCCTGCCCTGCTCTCACCTCCCATGGTACTCTCTACCTTCCCCCGGCCTCTCTGGAGTGCTGATCCGCATTTTCTCTCAGTTTATAAACCCAAAAGGAATATTGGCAAACTACTTTGCAAACACTCTGTTTTACTAAATTGGAGCAAACTCCCTCTCCATATTAGATCCAACCTTTCCCTGTTTTAAAAAGGAGCTTAAATCCCACCTACTAAACTTGAAATTATGCCATTGCCTTGACCACACATAGTCTTAGTCTGTCCTACTGTATAACCTATTGCATCTCCTAACATTCTTTCTATGTTACTAACTTCTGCTTAAACTAACCTCCTAAACCCTCAGCTCTACTACTATAGCCCTACTATAGCTCCCTCGTTTCTCTCCCCACTCCCATTCTCCACACAATTTATCTTTTTTTCTCTCCACTTCCTATCAATGTCTGTACATTTTTCTTCTTTTGAGCAACAATTATCCTTTTGTTTTTACTCTTATATGTAGTAAATTTAGACCACTGCTATCAGTGCATTCCTTAATGTTCACAATTTTTTTCTTTTGTTTTTCTCTTTAGAATTCATTTTGTATTTGTATTGTTATTTTTATTAGTTTTTGTCCTGTATGTTTATCTTTGTTTATGTTTGTTGAGGTTCTTTCCCCTTGGGTCTCCACTGGAAATTGGTTACTTACTATCAGTGAAATGCAAATAGTTAATAACCTTTTCTTTTTTACAATTATTTTGTATTGTGATTGTCATTTAATATTTGCATATTGTCAGTTTATCTTTACTTATGTTTGCTGGGGCATTTCCCCTCGGGTCACCGCTGAAAATGGGTTTGTTTGCAAACTCAGTTGGAGTAACCCAGTTAACAAATATGAAATAAATAAAATAAATAAATAAATAAACGGTTCAACGGCCTGCATTGTTAATGAGATGACATGTTCGGCAATGTGGCCATTTAATTATGTGACATATACCCATAGCACAGTTGTACTTTCTCCTACAAAGAAAAGTCATGGTTGGAAGATTGATTAATGATAGTTGATTTGTTTGATAAACATACAATAATGGCAGGCTGTATATTTTATCATACTGTTGATCTCTTTCTTATTAAAATTAATATGAATATTTCTTTCAATAATATTTTTATATTCCAACCTTTCTTTAAAACAAACTGTATGTTATCACATAACATTTGCATCAGTTGCTGATTAGTCTCTACAATTTCATTCCAATTCTTGGTCGTGAATGCTTTGCCTACTCACGGATTTAGTAGAACTCATTTCCACATCCTTTCTCTTGCATTTATTCAAGTCCCTCTACCCTATCAGTACTCTTTAAAAATCCACAAAACAGCATAGTATTTATTTTTCATTTTACTTTAAATTTTATCTCATCAGCAAGCTCCTCGGTGTAGTGCTTATTCATGATCATTTTTCTATGACTATCACTCATCTCTAAACATCTCATTATTAGATACAATCCTTAAAAGTTTCAACATCTGTCCTTTCACAAGACCCCTCTGTTTTGATAAGGGTGGTTACTACTATAATCCAGATTGGAATTTAAAAATGCATGCTTCTGATAAATTGGTAATCCTTTTGTAAACTAATATCTAAATAACTAATAGAGTCTTTAGACCAACTGGAATTAAATTTCAAAAATTCCATTGTCACTTCCATGCATGCAAAAAATGATTCAATTGTAATTAATTTCTTATCCATAAAATAATAATATCATCCAGAAATGTAGGTATAATCCAGCAAACTTTGAAAATTCAGAAATAAGAATATACTTATTTTCCCATGACCACATAACAATATTGACATATATGGGGGAAACAGCTGCTTCCATTGCAGCTCCCTTTTTCATTTTAAAATATGCCTTATAGGATAATGAGGGGTATATAGAAATAGGAACGCTATTGGCTGATTATATTGAGTGTCAAAAATGCTACAGGAATTAATAAAACTGTATTTCTTGTTTATTAAAGTTGAGAACAGGGAAATTATATTGCAATAACTTGTGAATAATGATAACAGAATGTTTTATAGTCAGGTATGTAGTATTTTAAGTTAAATGTATACATTGTAATTACTTGATTTTTGAATGACTAATCATGTGATTGGGAATACGTTATGTGTCTACAGGTTGGTGTTTAAATGGGTTGTTATTGTGATAAGAGATTAGTTTGAAGAAGTTGGATTTATACACAGATGAAAGGGTTTAATGAAATGTTTAGTATGAACTTGATTTGATTACCTGTGAGAGTATGTTTAGGTTGATGTTGGTGAATTTTTTACATATTGGCATAGTGTGCTGTTTTATTATTGTGATATGATTCTTTTTATTTTTCTACTCATTAAGTCAGCACATTTGCAATCAGAAAATCCATCATAGTCTCCAGTGATTATTACAACACACTCTCTGTGGGACAGTTTAGTAATGAAACAACATGAATTGAAATCTACGATAGAGGAGTTGATAGTTGATCTCTACAGCACTACCAACACGTTACTAATGTGACCAGTATGATTAGTCCAGCTCAGAGGACTGGGTATAATTCCAATGATGAACACACTCACCAAAAATGCTCAGTCCTTTGAAGATCTTCAGTAGGCAGAATACCATGAGTAACGAAAATGGGGGGATATTTCTTTAAATTATTTGCTTAATAAATCTTTTTATTTTACATCCCTAACTCTAATCCCAATACTGAGATGGTTGATGAAGTAAATTATGGAGTATGATTTGATGGACAACTCAGATTATTTAAGAATACATTATTGAAATATAAAGCCTTACAACTAGAGTTTTCTTTTTAAAGGAAAGCATGAATAATGGAAATGTGTCCAAAGATTTACAAATATGAAAATTTCCAAATGGTATAAAAGAAAATATGATTTTGCACTCAGACTGTTGATAAATATTTGATAGAATAAGCATGAATTTCATATCAGTATCAATGAGGCATAACAGAGAAATTGATGTTTTGGCATCAGACATTAAGAAAATTAGATGATGTCATCAATACTGATTTATTATTTGAATTGAGCCAGCTTGAGTTTAATAATAATTATAGATTCTTAGGTGTTTACAAGGTTAACAACCACAAGGACCTTTGTAAGCCTAGCCATGTATCCCAAATTACGGACAAGTTTTGGCAGCCTTGATAAGTATAAACAGGGGCTTGTGAGATCAAACATTTACAAGCCGAGGCCTGGGAGATAAAGCATTTACAGGTTGCCTGTTTCCATTAGAGACATAGGTGTCAAGCCAGGGGTGAATTTCCTGTTCTGCATCTGATTGTCTAAGTTACAGTTGAATTGGGATAAGGAGAAACTCTGCTTCACATGGATGGGAAGCCTTTTCAAGAGATGGGGTAGTGTCTGGGATACATACTTGTCTATCCAGCAAGTCCTATTTATATCACAGGCAAGGTTTAAGTCTTTACAATAGGTAATTCTGGTGCTGTTTGTTTTGTGCATATGCATGAGGTCCATCAGAGTGGAGTCCGACACTGCCCTGTATGCCAGGCATATATCTCCCCTCACCAGCTTGTTGGAGATAAAATACTGTGATATTGCCTTTAGGTAGTCTGCATAGGACATTTTACTTATCCCCTGTATTCTTGTAGTGAGGAATCTCTGTGGACATTCCATTTGTTGGATATGCCTGGTTAGGTACATACCAAAGGGGGTATTCTACTCAATTATAAGTCTGATGAATGCCAAATACAGTGGAAAAATAACTTCCTTGGACCTAGATGCCATATCTTTCTTTAGAAGTTGTACAACATAGAATGAATTCCTTACTGCTGTAGACATGTGATGATCAAAGGCCAGATTACTGTCTGTGTGTGCCCCCAAGTCCCTGACTAGTGGGTCAACTCTAAGGGTTGTATTGTCAATATGATAGTTACCAGGGGTGGATGACATCCGAAAGGATACCATTATGTATTTCTTGGCATTTAGTTTTAGTCCATGGCTCTGACACCAGTTGTTTGTCTCTGTCAATATTTTCTGGAGAATGTTTCAGTCTGTGTGGGATTCAATGACAGCTTCTAATTTGCAATCATCAGATTCTGATGAAGTTCTTGTGTGGATTATTAAAAAAGAATGAAAGCACAAAAATAACTTGATTGTGTCTGTGTCTTCTCTGAAGAGCTGGTGCTTGTGGAATTGTTCTTTTGGTTTTGTGTTCTTTATTGTAGGCTAGTTTGGGGATTTTATTCTGCTTCATTAATTTAGTGACTGAAATCTTTTATCAATCATGCACTAAAAATTCCTTTCTATATGTCTTTGTACTGAATTCTTCAGTTAACTTAAAAACTGGATTTCTTTGGTAATACAGAGGTTAATCTAGAATAGAATAAACAGGGGCTTGTGAGATGAATAGAATAATAAGCAGGTTTCTATGGACTTTGACTTGCAAGTCCAAAGGCTACCCCACATACAGATCAGTAAAACAATGAGAAAAAGTAAGCCAAAATGCAAGACTGCAGCTCAGGAAAAATACTGGCTCGGCTCAGAATTGAAAGTGGTTACCAAACATCTGGGGCAAAGGAGAAATAAACTTAAGGAAGGGAGACAGTGGACTGCTACAAACAATAAATGGAGTACAGTTGAAGGAGAAAGTATCACTTGGACTGCTGTGGTCTAAAAACAGAGCTTTTATAGCGGACAAAGTTCTTTGTTTTAGGCTGCCAAAATATTTCTAATTTACATAAAAATATAACACACAGACTGGTGTTAAAACTGCAAACTTCTGTGTTACATATTTATCTGTTTGCTTGCAAGGATAATTCTATAGAGAAATAAAAACATACTTTTCCTAGCATAAAGAAGCCAATAATGACTGTGCACAAATACTGGCTCAGAGCTGACAGTGGTCTGATAACTGTCTCAGGCAAGGGGAAATAAAAGAAGAAGACAGACAAATGGCGACTTCCTTGAAGCATACAGTTCCACTGAAGAAAGACAGGATAATATAAATAAAGGGAGTTGGAAGTCTAGAATAAGTGATGAAAATACAAGAAAAATAAATATTTTGAGTAAGAACAGTAAAAGTAATTGTCAGTGTCTGTTAGGAAGTAGAGAACAAAAGCTGGGCAGCAGGATGTCAGTGGAGGAAGGTTTATAGACTAAGGCTATTGCTTATAAACTAGGGCACTAAAGCACTTGTCTTCAGACTAGTCACTGTGCAGGTTAAAATACACTCAGAAAAGATTGGCTGCCTATCCTTTACTTAAAGCACAAGGACACAGGTGGTACAAAGTTTGTCCAAAAAAAAATAGTGGGTGCATTAAGGGGACTCAAAATGCCTTTTGGATGAGCCTGCTGTGTGTATGCTTTATGGATGTTTTCAGTGAACCTGGTGAAAAAAATAGGCAATGTGACCAGTCACCAGTGGAGTTCCTCATGGTTCTGTGCTGGCACTTCTGCTATTTGGCATTTACTTTCCTGAAGTAAAAGCTAGAACCAAAGGGCTCTGGCTGACACATTTTGCAGATAACTGCAAGCTAGGAGCAGTCATTGAATCCCCAGATGATTTAGCCATCCTGCAGGTAGGTTTGTCCCAAGTAAATTACTGGTGCCAAAATCACGGACTGAACCTTAATGCCAAAAAATGCATTATTGTATCTTTTGGGAAATCATCTGTCCCAGGAACTGCCATATTAACAATATGCCCCTAAGAGCCAACTCAGTTGTTCAGGATTTGTGAACTTTTGTGGACAGTGATCTAACTTTTGAACAACATGCACCCATTGTTGTAAGAATGTTCCTCTATATTGAAAAGTTTATAAACAAAGAGATTTTGTAGTCACCCTTTACTCAGTCCTCATTATTCACTGAATATAAAGCCCTTCCTTGGCATGCTTCTGTCTAGACACATGCAACAACCGGAACACCCACAGAGCTACCATTGAAAAGGCTACAAGGCCTAAACAACATGTCTTACATCGATCAACTCAAAGCCATATAACTATACTCAGTGTTCTACAGACTGCTAACAAGTGACTTGTGTCTAGCATACAAGGCATCTTCTGACTCAGTACTGATGGATTTACTGCACATCAGCAGGTCAAACGGCATCATGAATACTTGGTCTAGGATCTAAACCTTTTCTGCAACTTCAACAGAACAGTTTAGAGGGACAGGTATATCTTGCAGAGAATATCACTGTTCTGGAATAGACACCCCATCCAAATAAAGCAAAGTTCATCCCTGTCTGTATTCAAGCACAACTTAGATCTATTTATGAGAAACAAAAAATGTACCCCAGAACTGCCCTATGTAATGGAGAGAGGCAGCTCCTAAGTGCTTTACCCCATGCATGGGTCCCCTCAAATTATTTATGGTATGCTCATAGTTATACTCATTAGGGATAATATATAATTATTGACTGTGAGATGGGTAAGCTCAGTCTCTAACCAAATGGGATAATTTAATTCAAACACAAAAAGATAAACTGGCTAAGCTTAAAATGGTCTTAATGGCAGCTAGCTTAGTACTTACTTATGAACCTATGAAACTATAAGTCAACAGCCTCAAAACAAGATGTAGTGAACACCTGTGCAAACCTATATCAACCTAACAACACTTTCCCAGGCACACAGAACCAAATGATGTTTACTTTAAAAAATTTTAAGTACTTTCATCTCAGTGTAAACAAGACTTCTTCAGAATAATCTCACAATGCACTAATACCCATTCAAATATCCACCTGTAATTACATGACTGACTTTCAACCACAAGATCACCCATTCACAAATCAATTAATTACTCTGCGTATTTTTAACTTAAACCTTAAAACAGTCTATCTACAATCATCATTAACAAAACAAACAATATGAATCTCTTAAAATATGCACATTTTAAGGAATGTTTATATAGGGCATTATTAATGTCTCTTTTATAAATATTACATAAATGTCCATATACTCTCTTCCTTTGCTGGAGTTCAGTATTGCCCACATAAAAGGCCAGGCATGACACACAAGTCACCAGATACACCACCCCTTTAGTACCACAGGGCTCTATCTCAAATAATCGAACAGCCACATTGTCGAACGTCATCTCATCAACAATGCAGTCCATCAAACCCCTCACTTGTGGGAGGCTGTGCCACCTCCCCCCACTAATTATATATACCAACTTTGAGATCACACTACAGTGGGGAAAAGGGCAAATTTTTGGATCCCTACTTAGGACGATATCAGTCAGACACTCTCTCACCTTAAATCCAACTTTCTCTTTCCTCCCTAGATGGCACCACTATCTCCCCTGCCTCACACATCAAACTCCTTGGGGTAATAATTGATGACCGACTAAACTTTGACTTGTACATACAACAGGCCATCAAAAAAAAAACACCAAAAACTTGAACTACTGTAAAGGAACAAAAAAACGCTCACTACTGCCACTAAACACACTCTTGCACAGGCATTTCTCTTACCTAGTCTTCTATACACTTCCCCCAGCCTTACCAATATCCAAACTAAATCAGTGCAGAAACTGGAACAAATAAACAACAAAATTGCCACATTTATTCTAAACCAACCACTCTTGTCACTCGACCGTGGGGAGGACATGCAGACTCCACACAGAATGCGCTTCAGCCGAGAATTGAATGGGAGAAACTCTTGCTATTAAGCGACAACGCTAACCGCTGCACCACCGTGGAAGTAGTCACATACATTTATACACATACAGTAGTTACACATACAGTAGTTACATTTATACATTCTAACATTTTACAGGGGTAGAAGTCAGTGAAGAGAAAGTCCCCATGCAAGTTCGAGGACTGTACATGCAGCAGTTATGTATAAAAATTGTTTTGTCATTTCAGTTAGAGATGGAGAGTATTCTGTTTAATGAGTGTAGTTGGAGAGTATCATATGGTGAGCACAAAGTCTTAACCTGGTGATGAGCATGTGCAGAACTAGGATTGTTTAAGATGTTAAGCAGTGGTTTAAAACTACGGGGTTTGTTGAAGAGGCACGGATAGTATTCCGGAGTTTGATGCCTCTGTACTTTCCACAGTTGTGGATGTCCCCTTTGTTCTTGTACACGGGCATGAGTATGCTTATTCTCCAGTCATCTGGAATACGCCTTTCTCTACACACTGCAATTAGTACCCTCAGGAGCCATTTCTCCCCTAGCTCACCCAGCATCTTTATCATATCTGCTGTGACCTCATCTGAGCCTGCTGCTTTCCCTGACTTAATTTTTCTTAGTGCTGCTCTTACTTCTTCTAAGCTGGACTCCTCTTCTACTCTCATTGTAGGCTGTTTCTGGGGCAGTACAGCTTCTGTGGGGTTTTCTTCATTCAGAAGCTGCTGGAAATACTCCTTCCATCTGCCTTTGATGTCCTGTGGGCTGGTAAGCAGGTTGTTGTTGGAATCCCTTATGAAGGGTGTCTGACTATCTTCTTTATCTTTCTGTCTTTGCCTTGCAACCTGGTATAGTTTCTTTGTGCCCCTTACTGAGTCACTTTCCAGAAGCTGATAGAGTGTCTCTGATGCCCTATTCTTTGCTATTGCAACTTCTTTCTTAGTTTCTTTGTTAGCCAACCAGTAGTCCTTCCTAGCTTGGTCAGTCTTTTCAATCTCCCACTTCTTCCTGCACTCCTTCTTTCTTTTGATTACTTCCTGCACTTCTGCATTCCACAACCAGCTTTCCTTATGTACCTTATTTCCATACCTGGCTTGGCCACATATCTTTTCTGTAGTCCTAACACATGCTGTTTTTAGGCACTGCCACTCTTCTTCAACTCCACTTATTTCCTCCTTTTCTTGGGGTGCTAGAGCCCTGAGTAATTCCTTGAACTGCTATACTTTCTCTCCAGTCAACTTCCAGGTCTTTAGCCTGGTCTCTGTTGACCTTAGAGCCTTCTCTGACCACTGCTTGCAGCTGATTGTGGCAACTACTGGTTTATGCTGTGAACCAACTGTTTCATTGGGGATGACTTTGCAATCATGGATTCTACCCCAGTGCCTTTTCTTACTAGAAGGAAGTCAACCTGAGTTGCATGTTGGCTACTCTTGTATGTGATTTTGTGACTGTCTCTCTTTCTGAACCATGTGTTGGCTACTATCAAGCCATTTGCCAGACAGATGTCTAGAATGGCTTCTCCTTCTTTATTCCTATTGCTCCACCCATGTGGACCCAGGCAGTCCTCATATCCTGTTCTGTCTGTCCCAATATGTGCATTTAAGTCACCCATTATCAACACCAATTCATGTTGTCCTGCTTTATCTAGTAGGTCCTGCAACTGCTGTCTGAATGCACTCTTTTCCTCACTATCACAACCCTGCTGTGGGGCATAGGCTGAGATTATGAATACTGTCCTATCATTACACTGGAGTCTGATTGCCATGAGTCTGTCATTAGTTCTGATGATATCTCTCACTGACTTCTGAAGCCTCTGTCTCATCACAATTCCTACACCATTTCTAGCCTGTCCACCACCTGAGTAGTAGAGTCTGGACTGCCCTTCCATCTCATCTCTTGGATACATAGGATGTCCAGCCTCCTCCGCATCATCATGTCATCCACTTCTAAGCTGCGTCCTGTCAGTGAACCTACATTTAGCGTAGCAATTCTTAGTTCATGTTTGGCAGGTTGGTTGGTTTTATGTCCAGCTTTCACTCAACAGAGCTATCCCAGTAACCCAGGCTGGGCAACTAGACACCGGCCAGCCAGTAGCCTATTGACCCAGGGCTGCTGGGCTTTTATGGCAGAAACACACTGGCCAATAGGGGCATATTTACCCCTCCCACTGTTAGCATGGGTCCCTGGCGTGGGTCAGAGAGTAGACCGGGTCCTCAACCCACTTATCACCGGTAACTACCCATGCCCATTTTTTGGCGACAGTCAACATGACCGAATCACCTAGAGCCATATTTTACACCGTCAAGTGGCAAGCCCTGCCACGGCTCACAGTTTGTGATCCGTGTTCTCCTATCTTGAGGATACTGCGCACCACAATAGATGTCCAAAGCGGTTGGTCTTTTTACAACTCTTCCCCCCATTGGGCACCATGTAGAGTCTGTGCTGCTGCCCTCAGCGCCATTCATTGGTGAGTTTGATATGGAAACACTTAGCATGTTTTTTGAACATGGGAGAAACCCCACGGAGACACAGAGAGAACATGCAAACTCCAAACAGGCATTAGTCGGAGGTCAGGATCGAACCTTGTACCTTGTGCCACTAAGCCATCTGGTCTCAAACTCCTACCACATTGCATGAAAGTTCTGGAGAGGGTGATTGATAAACGGATATGCAGAATAGTAGAATGTAAGATGGGAGATGAACAGTTCGGATTCAGATCAGGATGCAGCACAATTGACCTGATGTTTGCATTGAGACAGATACTTGAGAAGAAACTAGAGAAGAGGAGAGAGTCAAACTGGGCTTTCCTAGACTTGGAGAAAGCATATGACAAGGTCCCAAGAAACCTGATCTGGGCAGTACTGCGGTGGTTTGAAGTCCCAGAAACATTGGTAGAATTAGTACAGGCTATGTACAAGGACCCGGTGACTCAAGTACGAACAGTGTTTGGCCTCACTGAGGGGTTTCCAGTGGGAGTGGGTGTACACCAGGGTTCAGCTCTGAGCCCACTGCTGTTCATACTGGTAATGGACTACATCAGCAAATACTGGTAATGGACTACATCAGCAAACAGGTTGGAGGAGTCAGAGCAACAAAGCTGCTGTATGCAGACGATGTGGCAGTACAGGCAGACTCTGATCTAGAACTTCAGCAAAGGATAGGAGAATGGAATGCAAATCTGAAGGCACATGGGATGAAACTAAGCACAGATAATACAGTGGTAATGGCAGCAGACTGGGGAAATCAGAAGAAGCTGAGAATAGAGATAGATGGGAAGATAGTGGAACAGGTAAACAGCTTCAAGTATCTGGGAGGGGTGGTTGAGGAGAAAGGTAGTCTGAATGAAGCAGTCAAAGCTAGAATCAGAGGGGCTGCAGCCAACCGGCATAGAGTATCAGGTGTAGTATATGACAGAAGAATGCCAAAGAAGCTGAAAAGTATGGTGTACAAGACAGTGGTGCGACCAGTACTACTGTATGGTACAGAAACCTGGGCAGTAAAGGCAGAACAGTTGAAGAAGCTAGAGGTGATGGAAATGAAGTGCCTGAGAAAGGTGGTAGGATGCACACTGCGGGACAGGCGAAGAAATGAGGACATAAGAGCAGAAGCCAAAGTAGCTCCAATTGCAGAAAAGATCAAAGAAAACAGATTACGGTGGTTTGGACACATGTGTAGAAAAGCAAAAGACAATCTGGTGAGGGAGATTTGGGACAGACAGGAAGAAGGTAAGAGGAAGCAAGGACGTCCAGCAAAGAGGTGGATGGACTGTGTGAAAGAAGGTCTGTGACAGTCGGGCATGAGTGCTGAAGAAGGCAGGAGTGTGGCACTGAATCGAGAGAGTTGGCGACAGTTAATACGATACCCCGACCCCATGTAAATGGGAAAAAGAGGATGATGATGATGATGATTAGTATTCCGGAGTTTAGCAATGTACTAGAAGTAGAGCACGTCTCCTGCAAGATTATTTGATTTATTTGTCAGTGGTAAGATTTTGTTAGTAGAACAGAGGTCCATTGCTGGATAGTGGGGCACTAATATGTTTTTACTGCAGGGTATTTTTCTGGATGATGAATAAGTTTGTGTTCTGTAGTTAGTTGTGAATATGTTAGGTAGTTGTGCAGTTCAAGCCAGTTTAGTTGCTTTAAGCTATGAAAATGGTGGGTCTTATGAGGGAGATTGTTTGCAAATCTAGCTATTTTGTTGTAGCAGGAGACAAGTTTTTCTCTCTGAATATTGCTTAAGTTTGTTAGGGTAGGAGTGGCGTATAAGAGACTTGGCAGTAAGAAGGTGGTGGCAAGAATTTTTCTTGCAGTACCTGTAAGGAATCCATTGATCCCATAAAGGGAGCCTAGTTTCTGGTGTGTATATTTAATGGTGTACAGTATATGCTGGTCATATTTTAGATTGTCATCTATTATAATGCCTAGAAGTTTACTGTGAGTAACAGTTTCAATGACAGTATTATTAGCTGACTTTATGATGAAAGATTGTTTTTGATTTTGACAACTTTTTGAGATAAAAAGCATTAACTTAGTTTTCTTGGGTTGAATAGGAGGTTTGATTCTTTGAGCCAGGTTTCTGCAGATGGGAAATATTTCTGGGTAATGCCTTGGATCTTATTTATTGTTGAGGCTGCACATATTAATGTTGAGTCATCAACGTAGTGAACTAAACTAACATGGTGAGTAGAGGTGTAGAGGTTATTAATACATAATTACATCCGAGTGATGCCTCCATGTGCATTTGAAGTTAACTCCTATTGATGCCTCTAGGCATCAAATTTTGCTTGTTCATATATGCATCAAGAATTCCAAAACCATGCTGTGTGCAAGATTTTAAAAGATTCCATCTTAAAGAATACACAATGACAAACTCAGCTGCATTAATATTAGACCTCTGTCTAGTGTATGTAAATAGATATTAACTGTTGCTTTTATGATATTAATTTATAAAGATATAATTTTCACACTTTTCTAAATATCTCAACAATCAAGTAACACAGACAGAGCTTCTTAGTCTCATATGAAAGCTCTCAGCTAGATGAATAATATGCGGCTGGCAGCATGTGTGTAACTTCAGCAGTTGCTGAGATATTGTAAGTTGTTTACCAAATATTATAAATGTAATAGATACCATGTTTACTGTGACTTATAAAACTCAGTTTAAGACCTAGAATATAAAGAATACTATCACTATAAAAATAGCTTGTGCTGAAGAGTCTGCCATTTATAGTTCTTTCATAACCCCTATGGTTCCAGAGATATAAATATCTGTTTGAAATGTGAAAGAAAAACTTACGAAAAAGTATGCAAGCTATTTCTTGCTGCTAGATTAGCTAAACTAAAGCATTGTAAGTTGACATCTCCTTGCGAGCACGTTACCTGGAATGCCAGCCATTCTTAAATTTCAAAGGCCTGCACTAATAGATCCCCGTCTTTCTACTATACATCCCAGCCGCACTAGACCTGTTTCTCCATCCTGACTGTTCTTCCCACTAGCAAAATATAGATTTTTTTCATGCTTACCAGTTGCCCTGAAATAACTCACTTCCAATAATGGCTTCTGACTGATTGTTTTTTTTTTTTAATTTCTAACGTGGTATCTGCAACTTGGGTGTCGCCCTGCTCCATTCGCCCTCACTACATTTGGGCTCACTTCACTCCTCTCCCATACCCATATCATTTCCTTTATACTTATCCCCCCTGCAAACCTCACCTCTCAAACCCCACCCCTTCCTCTTTCCCAGATACAGCTCCCTCCCAGACACTCCCACACCTATCTTACATCTGACTTAGACTCTTGATACATTAAATCCATTTGCTTTTCCCCCAAGCCATCCCTCTTACTTCCTCCATTTAAATTTAACCTCCACTTCCTTCTTATCTTCTGTTTCTCCTCCCATTAGCCTTTCAAAATTCTAACCTTTCTCTTACCTCTCCTACTCCTTCTCTACACTCACTTTCTATCATTCCCATCTAACACCAGCACATTTCAACCCAGCAAATACAAATATCAATTCTTCCATAAAACCCCTGCAATACTTCCTAATATGCTCATCCATCTTTCCTCTAAACAGTCCCCTCCCTAAAATGAAGGTACCTCCTTACCTTTCTATCTCATAAGATGAAAAAACTAAAACACCTCCTATTCAAACAATTCCTCTTCCTTCTGTCAGGTGATATTCAACCTAACCCCGGTCCCTGCCCCCACCTCCCCAATCATTAATATTAACCCTCCAAACCCTACCAGCTGCACTCCTTAAAAAAACAGATATCCTTGTACTTTCTGAATCTTATAACTGTTCTTAACAAGGTTAGCGAATTTCATGCCTGGATGCCCCTGATATAATCACCCTAATTGAAATATGGTTGAAACCACACATCCAAGACAGTGATATCCTCCCACCTGGCTATAACATCCTTAGACTCAATAGACAAAAGAAAAAAGGTGGTAGACTGACCATTGCCTAGTCTGACCATCTCACTCGCTCTAGCCCAAACAAACCTACTCCCTCCTTCTCACCTGCTGAACTCCTAATGGCCAAGTTTAAACTTAACAGCTACACCACTATTACCATTGTAGCTATCTGCATTCCCCCTGGAGACAACATTACCATCCTGGAAAATATTCTCTCTCACCTCTCTCAAAACATTCATAATGAAACCATCCTTCTTTGGGATGTTAATATTAACTGGCATAGTCTTCAAGCACCAACACTACTTCATTCATCAACTTGCACGGCTTTATGCAACTAATCTTCACACCCACTCATACCAACAAATCTCATCTCCCTAGCTCTCTCCTAGATTGGATCTTAGTCTCCCAGCACCACAAATACTATAATCCTGAGACCCTACCTGACTCACTTAGTGATTACTCCCCCATAAGAGTTATCAGATATACCCCTCACTTCACTAGGCCCCACAGATACATAACCTCCCACAAACTTTCCACCTTCTGTCCAGAGACCTTCAAATACCATCTCTCTAGAATAAACTTATCACATCTAACCCCTCTTCCCCTTGACAAAGCTGTCCATTCATTCAACTCTACCTTCATTAACATCCTAAACTCTCTTGCTTCTCTCTGCACAGTCAGGCTAAAATCAAATATATCTCCTTGGCTAACTAATCCTACCCGTACCCTAATGAAAAACAGAGACACGATGTGAAATTGTGGATAAAAAACAAACTCCCCACTCATTCAAAAAACTATAAAGAACTCAGAAACCTGTCTAAAAACATATCTACAAAGACAAAAAGGACTTCTATACCAACCTCCCCTCTGCCTAAAGGTCAGACTCCAAAAACTTCTGGAACTCTATCAATCACATTTTGCATCCTGGAAACCCTTTCGCCCCTAACCCATGCCCAAATAACACACCAGAAGAAACAGCCAGCTTATTCAACACCCACTTTATTGAATCTATTTCTGAGATTATTAACTCTTTCACCTCTACAAACAATGCTAACAACTTCTCCATTTCTACTTCTTCACCCAATCTGCCTAAATTGTTCACCCTTAAAACAGTACCTACTAACTATATAAAATATTTACTCTCAAAACTTAACCCTGCTCTCCTTCTGCTGACAATCTACCCCCCTATTTCCTGCAGATTGCAGCAGATCCCCTTGCTTTCCCTATATCTATCTTAATCAATCACTCCATCTCTGAATCTGATGTCCCCTCCTTATGGAAAAAAATTTACACCCTACCTATACATAAAGGAGGTAACTCCACCAACATCTCTAATTTCATACCAATCTCAATCTTGTCTCCTCTCTTAAAAATATTGGAAAAATGCATCGACAAACAAGTTACGCAATACCTACTTCAGGAAAACCTGCTTACACCTGCCCAACATGGCTTTCACCCTAAACATAGCACCATAACTGCACTAATATCTTTCATAAATACTATATCCTTTGCTCGTGATAACAATAAACTGGTCTCCTGCCTATTCTTGGACCTCTCCTAGGCCTTTGATACAGTCTCCCATCCTCTTCTTCTAGCCAAACTATCAAACCTTAATTTCTCTTCTTTTACTATTACCTGTTTTTCTAACTATCTTTCTGATCATCTGCAATCTGTCAAATGGATCTCTGCTCTATCCCTTCCCCTCCCAGTGAAAATGGGAGTCCCACAAGGATCTATCCTTGGCCCACTTCTCTTTAATATTCTCATTAATTTATTACATACCTTTTGTCCCCAGTCATCCCTTATACAATATGCCGATGACTCAGCTGTCATCATCATCAAAGACACTCCCTCTGACCTCACCTCTGCCACCTAAGCATCCTTTAACTCTATGGAATCCTGGCTCTGTTACAACAAACTAATTATCAAACCTAATAAAACTAAACTCTTACTCTTTCTTCCCAAAAACCTCACTAATCTCAAATCTACTTTTACTATACCGTCCTACAATAACACATCTATCACAGTCGAATCTAGCACAAAACTCCTAGGAGTTACAATTGATGACCAACTTAAGTTTGAACTACATTTGTCTAACTGTATTAAAAAGACACACCAAAAACTTGGACTCCTTTACCGCAATAAAAAGTTCTTAACTAGCAAGGCAAAAATAACTCTCTCACACCCATACCTTCTTCCTAGCCTACTGTATAGCTGTCACATTCTTACTAATCTGAACTCCTCATCCTAACCAAATTCGAATCAACCTATAACAAGGTGGCTAGATTTGCTGCACACCATACTTATAAACCTCAGCACTGTCTTTTCTCTAAGACACTTAGACTGACTAGAATTACCCCAACAGCGCCTCCTCTCTCAACTACAGATAATTCACTCAATTCTATACCAGCTGTCTGTCTGTCCTAGTCTTACTCCTAGTATCTCTAAATATTCCCCATCTAGGTCTCTACGTAGCTCTGACCAAGACCTGCTACAAATATATAAACCCAAGACCAAAACTGGTTGCAACCTCTATAGCTACAACCCTGCCATATCTTGGAACAAACTTCCCTTAGAAACTAAATCCCTTAAACACCCTAATCAGTTCAAAACAACCACTAGAGGGTACCTAAAAACAAACTGGTCTTGCCATTGCACTCAACCTCCTTAAACTACTTTCCCATGCATGAAAACTCCTATCACCTCCTCCCCTCTCACTTACACTCTCTCCCTGTATAATCTCACTAGCCCCCTATTCCTGTATAATCTCACTAGCCCCCTTTCCTTGAGCAATTACCTAACCTGCAATCTTATCTTAGCATTTTCAACCTCCTTTAGGCATCTCTGTTCCACTCAACTCTGCTCCCATCTTTCTCCTATTTTGAAACTATACATGCCAAAATGACTTTAAATTATTTCTGTAAAATTGATGTTTATCAATTATGTATTTTGTTTGTATTGGTATAATCTTTTACTCTTGTCAAAGCCTCTCTACCAACTATTAGTGTAAAACTATACTCACATTGTATGTATGTATTGAATAATAATGACTGCTTTTAATCTAATTTCTTCTGTATAAACATTATATCTCCCTGTGGAGCTTTTCTCCCCAGGTCTCCAGTGAAAATGGGCCACTCAGCTCAGTCGGACTAACCCAGTCAACAAATGTAAAATAAATAAATAATAAATAAAAATGTGAGGACATGATTTGATTCTGTCAAAAGGCTTAGACTCTGCCCATTGAAGTTACAGTGCAAACTTTCTGAGTTCCATTGGAGTGAATGAGTTAAGTAATAGTGGACCCAGGACAGAGCTCTGAGGAACACCTATAGTAACTGGTTGAAAGGATGAGTAGGTTTGTTGTCATTTAACAGCTTGTTTCCTTCCAGTTAGGTAACTAAATAACCATGACAAGGAGTTTTGTGAAAGTCCTGTTGAGGAAAGTTGAATGAATAGTTGCTGGTGCAAGACAGTATCATATCCCTTTGACACGTCTAAGAACATGGTGGACACAGGCAGACCATTGTTTCTATGCTGGTTTATTACATTGGTAGAATGTAATAAAGCAGTTGTGGTGCTTTGCTGGGACCTAAAGCCATGTTGTGTTTCTGAGAGCAGGTTATTTGAGGTTAACTATTGCATCGGCTGTATATGTCTGCATTTCCCTAATATTTTGGAGGGGGAAGATATTGCTTTTGGTCTGTAGTTATTAAACTCTGTAGATGTGCCACCTTTGTGGAGCAGTATGATGTCGGATTTTCCACAGTGATGGGAAATATCTTTCTGCTATGGACCTATTAATTAGTATGGACACAGGGAAGGCTACGACTTCTGAGGCCATTTATAGGTAGTCTGATGGTAGTTGGTCTACAGCTATGGAGGTAGTTTTTAGTTTAAGGTGCAACTTCATTATGAGTGAGGTAGGTACTGGACTAAAATTGGGGATCTGTGGGTGGTTTTGGTTGGACAGGGGTACAGAGAGGAGGCAGATGTATTAGTGTCTAAGAGAGATAATATTGCTTGTATAAAGTAGGAATTAAACTGTGTGAGGATTGACTCTGCACAAAGGTTGGCCATCTATAGGCCCTGGAAACTACAGTCCCATAAATCTCACTAGTCTTATATGTAAAGCCATGGAAAGAATTATCATGGAGATGATCAGTAGAGATATAGTAAACCTCCAGACACTGGACACAACCCAATTTGGTTTTGGCAAGGGCAGATCATGCACACTCTACTTGGTGGGCTTCTTTAAGAAGGTCACCAAAGCAATGGATGAGGGCAAAATCATTCACACTGCCTACCTTGACCTGGCCAAGGCATTTGACACAATACCCCACTCAGGCATTGTTGACAAACATGAGGTTAGGTACAAACCCATATGTCACCCAGTGCATAGCCAACTGGCTCACAGACAGGACCCAGGAAGTTAGGATTGGGGATTCTGATGAGGTCTCCACGTTTGGAGATGAAAGCGCTAAATCTGTGTTTTTGTGTATAATAAAAGGAACAGTTGGATTGGAAGCCCTTTGGTAGTGGTGGATTTATATGGAAGACAGCCTTCATTGACCCAGGTTACTGAGCATTTACATTTTGCAGATAACTGCAAGCTAGGAGCAGTCATTGAATCCCCAGATGATTTACCCATCCTGCAGGTAGGTTTGTCCCAAGTAAATTACTGGTGCCAAAATCACGGACTGAACCTTAATGCCAAAAAATGCATTATTGTATCTTTTGGGATATCATCTGTCCCAGGAACTGCCATATTAACAATATGCCCCTAAGAGCCAACTCAGTTGTTCAGGATTTGTGAACTTTTGTGGACAGTGATCTAACTTTTGACCAACATGCACCCATTGTTGTAAGAATGTTCCTCTATATTGAAAAGTTTATAAACAAAGAGATTTTGTTGTCGCCCTTTACTCAGTCCTCATTATTCACTGAATATAAAGCCCTCCCTTGGCATGCTTCTGTCTAGACACATGCAACAACAGGAACACCCACAGAGCTACCATTGAAAAGGATACAAGGCCTAAACAACATGTCTTACATCGATCAACTCAAAGCCCTATAACTATACTCAGTGTTCTACAGACTGCTAACAAGTGACTTGTGTCTGGCATACAAGGCATCTTCTGACTCAGTACTGATGGATTTACTGCACATCAGCAGGTCAAACGGCATCATGAATACTTGGTCTAGGATCTAAACCTTTTCTGCAACATCAACAGAACAGTTTAGAGGGACAGGTATATCTTGCAGAGAATATCACTGTTCTGGAATAGACACCCCATCCAAATAAAGCAAAGTTCATCCCTGTCTGTATTCAAGCACAACTTGGATCTATTTATGAGAAACAAAAAATGTACCCCAGAACTGCCCTATGTAATGGAGAGAGGCAGCTCCTAAATGCTTTACCCCATGCATGGGGCCCCTCAAATTATTTATGGTATGCTCATAGTTATACTCATTAGGGATAATATATAATTATTGACTGTGAGATGGGTAAGGTCAGTCTCTAACCAAATGGGATAATTTAATTCAAACACAAAAAGATAAACTGGCTAAGCTTAAAATGGTCTTAATGGCAGCTAGCTTAGTACTTACTTACTTATGAACCTATGAACGTATAAGTCAACAGCCTCAAAACAAGATGTAGTGAACACCTGTGCAAACCTACATCAACCTAACAACACTTTCCCAGGCACACAGAACCAAATGATGTTTACTTTAAAACATTTTAAGTACTTTCATCTCAGTGTAAACAAGACTTCTACAGAATAATCTCACAATGCACTAATACCCATTCAAATATCTACCTTTAATTACATGACTGACTTTCAACCACAAGATCACTCATTCACAAATCAATTAATTACTGTGCGTATTTTTAACTTAAACCTTAAAACAGTCTATCTACAATCATCATTAACAAAACAAACAATATGAATCTCTTAAAATATGCACATTTTAAGGAATGTTTATATAGGGCATTATTAATGTCTCTTTTATAAATATTACATAAATGTCCATATACTCTCTTCCTTTGCTGGAGCTCAGTATTACCCACATAAAAGGCCAGGCATGACACACAAGTCACCAGATACACCACCCCTTTAGTACCACAGGGCTCTATCTCAAATAATCGAACAGCCACATTGTCGAACGTCATCTCATCAACAATGCAGTCCATCAAACCCCCCACATGTGGGAGGCTGTGCCACCTCCCCCCACTAATTATATATACCAACTTTGAGATCACACTACAGTGGGGAAAAGGGCAAATTTTTGGATCCCTACTTAGCACGATATCAGTCAGACACTCTCTCACCTTAAATCCAACTTTTCTCTTTCCTCCCTAGATGGCACCACTATCTCCCCTGCCTCACACATCAAACTCCTTGGGGTAATAATTGATGACCGACTAAATTTTGACTTGTACATACAACAGGCCATCAAAAAAAAAATACCAAAAACTTGAACTACTGTAAAGGAACAAAAAAACGCTCACTACTGCCACTAAACAAACTCTTGCACAGGCATGTCTCTTACCTAGTCTTCAATACACTTCCCCAGCCTTACCAATATCCAAACTAAATCAATGCATAAACTGGAACAAATAAACAACAAAATTGCCACATTTATTCTAAACCAACCACTCTTGTCGCATCACTGCCTCTTACTAAACAAACTTCAGTGGCTGCAATTTTCACACCTTCTCCTACAATTGCAATGCCACACTACCTTTTCCATACTCAGCAACCCCTCTGCCTGCCCTGCTCTCACCTCCCATGGTACTCGCTACCCCCCCCCCACGGCCTCTCTGGAGTGCTGATCCGCATTTTCTCTCAGTTTATAAACTCAAAAGGAATATTGGCAAACTACTTTGCAAACACTCTGTTTTACTAAATTGGAGCAAACTCCCTCTCCATATTAGATCCAACCTTTCCCTGTTTTAAAAAAGAGCTTAAATCCCACCTACTAAACTTGAAATTATGCCATTGCCTTGACCACACATAGTCTTAGTCAGTCCTACTGTATAACCTGTTGCATCTCCTAACATTCTTTCTATGTTACTAACTTCTGCTTAAACTAACCTCCTAAACCCTCAGCTCTACTACTATAACCCTACTATAGCTCCCTCGTTTCTATCCCCCTCCCACTCTCCACACAATTTATCTTTTTTTCTCTCCACTTCCTATCAATGTCTGTACATTTTTCTTCTTTTGAGCAACAATTATCCTTTTGTTTTTACTCTTATATGTAGTAAATTTAGACCACTGCTATCAGTGCATCCCTTAATGTTCACAATTTTTTCTTTTGTTTTTCTCTTTAGAATTCATTTTGTATTTGTATTGTTATTTTTAATAGTTTTTGTCCTGTATATTTATCTTTGTTTATGTTTGTTGAGGTTCTTTCCCCTTGGGTCTCCACTGGAAATGGCTTACTTACTATCAGTGAAATGCAAATAGTTAATAACCTTTTCTTTTTTACAATTATTTTGTATTGTGATTGTCATTTAATATTTGCATATTGTCAGTTTATCTTTACTTATGTTTGCTGGGGCTTTTCCCCTCGGGTCACCGCTGAAAATGAGTTTGTTTGCAAACTCAGTTGGAGTAACCCAGTTAACAAATGTGAAATAAATAAAATAAATAAATAAATAAACGGTCCAATGGCCTGCATTGTTAATGAGATGACATGTTCGGCAATGTGGCCATTTAATTATGTGACATATACCCATACCACAGTTGTGCTTTCTCCTACAAAGAAAAGTCATGGTTGGAAGATTGATTAATGATAGTTGATTTGTTTGATAAACATACAATAATGGCAGGCTGTATATTTTATCATACTGTTGATCTCTTTCTTATTAAAATTAATATGAATATTTCTTTCAATAATATTTTTATATTCCAACCTTTCTTTAAAACAAACTGTATGTTATCACATAACATTTGCATCAGTTGCTGATTAGTCTCTACAATTGCATTCCAATTCTTGGTCGTGATTGCTTTGCCTACTCACGGATTTAGTAGAACTCATTTCCACATCCTTTCTCTTGCATTTATTCAAGTCCCTCTACCCTATCAGAACTCTTTAAAAATCCACAAAACAGCATAGTATTTATTTTTCATTTTACTTTAAATTTTATGTCATCAGCAAGCTCCTCGGTGTAGTGCTTATTCATGATCATTTTTCTATGACTATTACTCATCTCTAAACATCTCATTATTAGATACAATCCTTAAAAGTTTCAACATCTGTCCTTTCACAAGACCCCTCTGTTTTGATAAGGGTGGTTACTACTATAATCCAGATTGGAATTTAAAAATGCACGCTTCTGATAAATTGGTAATCCTTTTGTAAACTAATATCTAAATAACTAATAGAGTCTTTAGACCAACTGGAATTAAATTTCAAAAATTCCGTTGTCACTTCCATGCATGCAAAAATGATTCAATTGTAATTAATTTCTTATCCATAAAATAATAATATCATCCAGAAATGTAGGTATAATCCAGCAAACTTTGAAAATTTAGAAATAAGAATATACTTATTTTCCCATGACCACATAACAATATTGACATATATGGGGGAAACAGCTGCTTCCATTGCAGCTCCCTTTTTCATTTTAAAATATGCCTTATAGGATAATGAGGGGTATATAGAAATAGGAACGCTATTGGCTGATTATATTGAGTGTCAAAAATGCTACAGGAATTAATAAAAATGTATTTCTTGTTTATTAAAGTTGAGAACAGGGAAATTATATTGCAATAACTTGTGAATAATGATAACAGAATGTTTTATAGTCAGGTATGTAGTATTTTAAGTTAAATGTATACATTGTAATTACTTGATTTTTGAATGGCTAATCATGTGATTGGGAATACGTTATGTGTCTACAGGTTGATGTTTAAATGGGTTGTTATTGTGATGAGAGATTAGTTTGAAGAAGTTGGATTTATACACAGATGAAAGGGTTTAATGAAATGTTTAGTATGAACTTGATTTGATTACCTGTGAGAGTATGTTTAGGTTGATGTTGGTGAATTTTTTACATATTGACATAGTGTGCTGTTTTATTATTGTGATATGATTTTTTTATTTTTCTACTCATTAAGTCAGCACATTTGCAATCAGAAAATCCATCATAGTCTCCAGTGATTATTACAACACACTCTCTGTGGGACAGTTTAGAAATGAAACAACATGAATTGAAATCTACGATGGAGGAACTAATAGTTGATCTCTACAGCACAACCAACAAGTTACTAATGTGACCAGTATGATTAGTCCAGCTCAGAGGACTGGGTATAATTCCAATGATGAACACATTCACCAAAAATGCTCAGTCCTTTGAAGATCTTCAGTAGGCAGAATACCATGAGTAACGAAAATGGGAGGATATTTCTTTAAATGATTTGCTTAATAAATCTTTTTATTTTACATCCCCAACTCTAATCCCAATACTGAGATGGTTGATGAAGTAAATTATGGAGTGTGATTTGATGGACAACTCAGATTATTTAAGAATACATTATTGAAATATAAAGCCTTACAACTAGAGTTTTCTTTTTAAAGGAAAACATGAATAATGGAAATGTGTCCAAAGATTTACAAATATGAACATTTCCAAATGGTATAAAAGAAAATATAATTTTTCACTCAGACTGTTTATAAATATTTGATAGAATAAGCATGAATTTCATATCAGTATCAATGAGGCATAACAGGGAAAGTGATGTTTTGGCATCAGAAATTAAGAAAATTAGATGATGCCATCAATACGGATTTATTATTTGAATTGAGCCAGCTTGAGTTTAATAATAATTATAGATTCTTAGGTGTTTACAAGGTTAACAACCACAAGGACCTTTGTAAGCCTAGCCATGTATCCCAAATTATGGACAAGTTTTGGCAGCCTTGATAAGTATAAACAGGGGCTTGTGAGATCAAACATTTACAAGCAGAGGCCTGGGAGATAAACCATTTACAGGTTGCCTGTTTCCATTAGAGACATAGGTGTCAAGCCAGGGGTGAATTTCCTGTTCTGTATCTGATTGTCTAAGTTACAGTTGAATTGGGATAAGGAGAAACTCTGCTTCACATGGATGGGAAGCCTTTTCAAGAGATGGGGTAGTATCTGGGATACATACTTGTCTATCCAGCAAGTCCTATTTATATCACAGGCAAGGTTTAAGTCTTTACAATAGGTAATTCTGGTGCTGTTTGTTTTGTGCATATGCATGAGGTCCATCAGAGTGGAGTCCGACACTGCCCTGTATGCCAGGCATATATTTCCCCTCACCAGCTTGTTGGAGACAAAATACTGTGATATTGCCTTTAGGTAGTCTGCATAGGACATTTTACTTATCCCCTGTATTCTTGTAGTGCGGAATCTCTGTGGACATTCAATTTGTTGGATATGCCTGGTTAGGTACATACCAAAGGGGGTATTCTACTCAATTATAGGTCTGATGAATGCCAAATACAGTGGAAAAATAACTTCCTTGGACCTAGATGCCATATCTTTCTTTAGAAGTTGTACAACATAGAATGATTTCCTTACTACTGTAGACATGTGATGATCAAAGGCTAGATTACTGTCTGTGTGTGCCCCCAAGTCCCTGACTAGTGGGTCAACTCTAAGGGTTGTATTGTCAATATGATAGTTACCAGGGGTGGATGACATCCCAAAGAATACCATTATGTATTTCTTGGCATTTAGTTTTAGTCCATGGCTCTGACACCAGTTGTTTGTCTCTGTCAATATTTTCTGGAGAATGTTTCAGTCTGTGTGGGATTCAATGACAGCTTCTAATTTGCAATCATCTGATTCTGATGAAGTTCTTGTGTGGATTATTAAAAAAGAATGAAAGCACAAAAATAACTTGATTGTGTCTGTGTCTTCTCTGAAGAGCTGGTGCTTGTGGAATTGTTCTTTTGGTTTTGTGTTCTTTATTATAGGCTAGTTTGGGGATTTTATTCTGCTTCATTAATTTAGTGGCTGAAATCTTTTATCAATCATGCACTAAAAATTCCTTTCTATCTGTCTTTGTACTGAATTCTTCAGTTAACTTAAAAACTGGATTTCTTTGGTAATACAGAGGTTAATCTCAGTTTATGTAGTGACTTATTTCCATAACTTAACAACTGGGCTATTTTGGTAGCATAAAGATCATTATAGTCCTTTAAGATAAAGACAGATTTTAGCTCCTCTGGAGGTTCCTACAGCTATCCCTTTATCTTTATCAGAACTGTGAATTTTAATAATGTGTCCGATGCTTCCATGACTACACCTTTGTTTTCATCAGGGGTTTGTGTCTTTCCCTCCCCCATTCTTACCAGCAGTATTTTCCTTATTAGTAGGAATGTACATTTTTAGGGCTGCCACAGTGGTGCAGCGGTTAGCGTTGTTACCTCACAGCAAGAGGTTCCCTGGTTCGATCCTCGGCTGGGGTGCCTTCTGTGCAGAGTCTGCATATCCTCCCTGTGGTCGCGTGGGTTTCCTCCGGGTGCTCCGGTTTCCTCCCACATCCTAAAGACATGCTTTAGGTGAATTGAACACTCTAAATTGGCCCTAAGTGTGAGTGCGTGTGTGTGCTTTCTGTGAAAGGTTGGGTGCCGGGCTGGCAACTTGACACCGTAAAACTCCATTGCCAATCATGAGCGGACATGTGATCCATTGTGGTGACCCCAAACCAGGAAAAGCCGAAAGAAGAAGAAGAAGAAGGAGGAGGAATGCACATTTGTAACAGAGTCAGGATGATGTTTTGCTCTCTTCAATTCTTACTTGGCACATACTCAGAACTCTGTGATCTTAGTAGTGCGCCAGGTTGCACTTCCTCATTCTTTAACTGTGCCCCCTTCCCTGCAATTTCTACCGTGCCTTGAACTTGAAGAAATCTTGATCTATTACAGCATCATGTATTAGATTATAAGTCAAAGGTATAGAATGCAGTACTGTACTAGACAGTATCTGATCTTCTACATTTGTTATAAGGTACATTTTTTATCTCCATGAATACATATCCTTTCCACCTTTCTCTTGTCTAACATTTCACAGGTTCGTAGGGAAGTACTAGGCTTGCTGCCCTTGTGGACCATTTTAAGTTTAGCCAATTTTCTGTAGTCAGAAGCAAATGCTGTACCTCATGTTTGTGAGGTAAACACCTTAGCCATACACCCACCCACCCCCACTCTTTATGCTTGCAAACATAAAATTACTTAACAAGTGTGGCCATGCTCCCAGAATCTAGAAATCCCTTCGATTGCTTCCAATTTACAAGTGCTATACATGGTTGATTGGAAGCAGAAGGAATAGCCTGATGGTACTGGTCTAGCAATCATTTATCACACTCCATTGGTACAAGTTCATTATCAACTTGTTCCTTACAGATTAAATTTTTCTGCAGCACAACATTTGCATTTTTACTCTTACTGTCTAAGTTAAAAAAATGCATTTTTTGCTATGCACTGCAGTCACAATTTTGTTAGATAAGTGTAATTAGATTACGAGTTTATATTTAGCAATGTGTTCTTTCTTCCTGTATTTGAAACATATTATTTAACTTACTGACATTTTCTGAGTGTTTGTGGGCATCTGCACCTTTCTGGGTACAGGCTTAGTTTGCTTCTAACTAAGGCATTTCCTTTAGGAAAACCATTTTATCAGTTAACTTTTTTGGAGAATAGTTAATTGTTTCTCAGTTGCTTTACTACTCTCTTGAAAGGCTATCAGAGATTGATTCATTTCATGTTGTTCTGTAATACAGCTGCTACAATTTCCACAAATATCTCCATTTGGACAAACCAAAAGAGCAATAGTTTACAATGTCTTTATGTCTCCCTTCTCATGTGGGAAAAAAACTGATTCATCTTCTTATTTACGGAAACAAGTTTTAAAAGTATGTGCAATTTCAAGATGTGAAGCAAGAATGAAATATAACACATTTGGTGAAATGACCAAATTCTACCTACCAGACAAACCACCAGCACAGTGAGTAAAAGCTCTGAAAGAAGAGTTCTTAAATTCAGTGTACTTTATATGCAATGGTAAGCAAATAAATAAAACAAAAAATTCACTTTTGAGTGAGAAAACATAAACATTCTACAGTCCATTTAGCATTCCACCTGCAACAGAATACTCAGAACAGTCACTGGTAAATCTAAGTATTTCTTCACTTAGGTCTTCTTATATTCCAATTATTAATCCTTGGTCTTTCGCCATGCAGTAAGTGCACCAGC
Source organism: Protopterus annectens (assembly GCF_019279795.1). Taxonomy (NCBI): domain Eukaryota; kingdom Metazoa; phylum Chordata; order Ceratodontiformes; family Protopteridae; genus Protopterus; species Protopterus annectens. The sequence goes on along the minus strand of NC_056749.1, from coordinate 689,416,986 downwards.
TGGCAGCTACCAAGAAACTTCTCCTACTTCCATGACTACATATGCACATACATGCCCACACCCAGACACCTATTTACATATATGGTTATATATGCTTTCAGTGAACATTCATTATATTGTCCGACATTACTTCAGCCCACAAAATCAAAAACATGGCAAATAAGTGAATAATAGAAAAATATCTTTTTTTTTTTTTGCAGGGGCAAGTCCCCTGCACTACTCATGCACCATTTACATAAAACTATACTGACTTTGAGATCAGACAATAGTGGAAAAAAGGAGAAATTTCCCTCTTCCTCTATTTAGTAATTCTGGAGATAAACACTAAAAGCATTCAATGAAATTAAAATTCAATGAGTTATGCACTAAATTCCTGTGTTGATGTGTTGTGTAGATGAAATGCAATGAAACCAACTGCACCAAACTATGTGTGTGTGTGTGTGTGTGTGTGTGTGTGTGTGTGTGTATGGGAGCCGTTTATAATCTCGAAATATTGAAATGTTGAATTTCAGTATCTCGAGACTATAAACCCGAATGTTTAAAATAGCGAAAGTTCATAATCGCAAATTCGAATATCTCAAATTCACGGTTATGGCTTTACGCTACGTGATGTCCAGGATTGTGTGTTTTTGGTGCACGGTGCAGTGTGTGGATCGAGGTGTTTTGTCAGGTAAGTGAGTGTTCTGTAAGGGATATGAGTGGGGGTTAGAGTGTGTATTGAGTGTGCTGATATGTTTGATGTGTGTGTGAGGGACTGGAGAATGTGCGTGTGTGAGTTTGCTTTTGTTTTCTGTTTGTGCGAACTCGGAGTTAGTATATATAATTAGGGAGGTGTGGGGGGTTGGGGGTGCAAGGGGGCTTGCCCCCCTGCTTATGTGTGTATGAGTTGTGTATGTGTGTAGTTTCTGTTTGTTTATGTTGTAATGTGGGTGTTGTGGTGTATGTATGGTGTAGTGTATGCGGTTTGTTCAGTGTTTTGATTTTCGCTGTTTTGGCTCGGGTTTTGTAATTTCTCTGTTTTGTGGATTTGGTTTCATAGTTTCGAGATACTGAAATTCGATGTTTCAGTATTTCGAGATTATGAAGTGAATCTGTGTGTACACATATGGATCACCTTCAGAAACATGAAGTTTCAAAACTTCGAACTTCAAAAGGCCGAGACCATAAGACCGAAGTTTTGAAACTTCGAACATTTTGAATGGATATCGCTGTACAGCATGGAATGGTATAGCTACCCTTTTCCTCACTGTAGTGTGATCTCTGAGTTGGTATATTTATTTAGCAGGAGGTGTGAAGGGGGGCAAAGTAAAAAAAATGTGTTCGTTTTTATTTTTTTATTACATTTTCAAGGTTTCAAAACTTTGATATTATGGTCTTAGCCTGTTGAAGTTCAAAGTTTTAAAGCTCAGAGTTTTGAAGCTTCAAGTTTCCAAGCAGATCCATATATATATATATATATATATATATATATATATATATATATATATATATATATGGTTTCCTATCAAAATTTCAGACAGCATTCACTCCAACTGGGATAGTCGAAAGGCTACATTCCAGTTTACGGAAAGCCGAACCGACAATGGTCAACTCCACAACAATTAATGCTAGTGTGCATTCGTTGTTGTGAGGTCGATGTTCTTCTTGGAGATCGCACTACAGTGTGGATCAGAAAATGTACCCATTTCCTCACTGTAGTGCGATCTTGGAGTTTGTATATATAATTAGCAGGATGTGTGGGGGGCATGTTTGGGGTTATTGAAAAGTAGTAGAGAATCATCAAACAAACTATGTAGAGGATTTTATAGGAATGAGAAATGAACAAATTACTTCTCTGAGAGAGCAGCTGATGCTTGGAACAGACTGACAAATTACATTAAAAAAGCACTAGTTTAGATATTTTTAAGAACAGCCTGGACACTTATGTGCAAAAAGCAACTGTTTTGGTATATTGGCAGGCTGGAAGGACATTAATGCCTGGGGTTGAAATATTTGTAGGAATGTATGTAGTTCATCTTCTCCCTTGGCATACACCCTTTTTACTCAGACTCCAAACTATATATTTCTCTGTCCATTTCTCATCTTAATTCCTTACTACAGGTATTTTTTGTTGTTCTTCAGATCACTGCATTTTCTTTGTTGATTCCCTGTTCTGCAGACTGCATTTCTTCAGTCACTCCATTTTACTCATGATTTTCTTCTATGCTCTGTGACAAGATAATTGTACCCTATAGGTACTCCTCCCTTAACTTACCATCTACTTGGAGGTCACATGGTGTCTTCATCATGCCTAACAGTGCAGTTTTTACTTTGTTTAAAACAGTCTTGTAACTTTCAACCTTTTGTCAGTGACTCTTTGTACAGTTGTGTTACTTATGTTTACCATCCCCTATTTTTTTAGAGAGTAGTCTATAATTCTTAAAAATGCCAATATTTATGCTCTTAACTCCTATCTGGACTTCTAATTTAATATAGAAGCTTATATTTTATTCTTTGTTTGCATTATCATACTGCTGACAATGTATACTTTTGTGATTTGAATTAACTAAGTATGCTAAGTTCATAGTAAATTAATAGTCATTTTCTATGACTTTTCCTTACATTTTTGCATTTATAAAATGCGTATTCAGATGCATTTTTAGGAAATGTATGTGGAACCGTTTGTTGTTTCTTTGCCGAAAGCAGATTATTATCAGCTGATTTTTCAGTTCAACAAATGGTTAGAAAATCTACAGATTTACTGATGTTAACTATTGCTGCTCGGTAAAATTTTACTCTACACACAAACTGTTAATGTCTGTTGACTGCCTTTTAAATACTGAACATTTTTCATTCCTTTATTTCTCCCCACTCTTCCAATATTAATAGATTCCACCCTGCTGGTACGTATAATACATCCATACATAACAAAATAATTAATTAAATAAATGACTGCAGCAGATGCACAGAGTAGCTCACACACAGGTGTGCTGCTGTTATTTAACTTGAGAATATGAACTCAAAACACTGATCAGGAAGAGAAGATAAAACACCATAATTTGTTCTTATGACTCTTTGTGCAGTTGTGTTAGTTATGTTTACCATCCCCTATTTTTTAGAGAATATGTCCGAATGTAATATAGTGCTGGCTCCCTGATTACAATAACTTTAAGGGTGTCGGCCCACCTCACTGATATGAAACTGTTGATACATAAGTATTGCATCTTCATTATCATTATCATCATCACACCCCCCCCTTATCCGTTTTTTCTACATGGGGTCAGGGTGTCGTGCTGTCACAATCTCTCTCAAGATGTATACTTACTATATGTAAGTATTGCAATCCTGTTCATTTAGGCATTCAACTCAGTTCTTTTTATGGAATAATTGCATAATTACAGATGACTGGGGATGTCAAAGCACTTTAGCAGACATTTTCTGAGCACAGTCTACTAGTCCTGTTTGTTCATGTTTTACTAGCCTTATAGGTTGTCTGATAATAAAAGTATTAGCATCCATCTTATAAAGATATTCAGTAGATGTTAAATTATATAATACCATTGACTAGACAGGTAGGTTATGTTTACCACCTAGCCATTGTGTGTTTAGCAGGAAGTACAATTTGCCAGTTACGTGTTTCATTGTGGTTGTTGGCTCTACGTAAATTGTTTATATACTTCAAGTAGCTACTGCTTGTTTTTCTAACAAACATTGCAACAAGAAAATCAGATTAACTAGTTTCACCAATCATTATTTTCAGTAGTCATGTGAAATGCTAGCATACTCTTCAAACTGGCCTCTTGTAGCTAACTATTGACTTTTTTATCTATACGCATTCATTTACTTCCTTATAATGACTGAAAGTATTTACGTATGTGTCTGTTCATAAGTATAAGAATGTAATTCTGAAATGTTGTATGGCGATGTTAACAGTGCAATGATAACTGCAATTACTAAGTGCTTTTGCTATGTTATAATGACTTCAAGTATTTGTAGGGCTAACCATTTTACTGCTTTAACATTTTCTCCATACAGCAAGGTGCTCCTGGTTCCCCCTTGGTTTAATTTCTCCAAGTCTTTCAACTTTCTTATGTCATGATGGGAATGGCCCCCATTCCTAAGTCAGGGTGTGATTAAAGTTTATGAAATTAGTATTGTTTCTATCTTTGATATTAACCAAAAGTGATATTTGCAGCACCCACAATATGCCTAGAATTGACTCCTCCTGTAATCCATACGTGGCTACATGTACTGGTAAAATATCTAAATGCGACTGTAAATTATTTTTATGATACCCGTTGCTCCTACTACTATTGGAATTACTCTCTGAGTATCCTTCTTCCACATTGCCCTCATTTCTGCCTGCAAATTGTGGCATTTTATGACTCTATGTCTCTCTGTACATGGAGACACTGTAATCACTTGGAGTAGTAATTTTAATGATCAATGCTACTTTTGTCTTTTTTCGTGGACTACATATATTTGGGTTTCTCACATCTATTTTTTGAATTGTTGGAATGGGTGATCCCAAGTGATGTACACTTCATCATTCTCTATAATGCTTTGTCATGTTTCCAGTGCTTCTTGGCTACTTCTATGTTGTAGCATTTGCAGAATCCCCAATGAAACAATCTTGCCACATTTTGCTACATTATTTTGCCTTTCAGTGTACAGGCCCCCTGCCTTGAGTGTATCATACCCATCAACAAGGTATGTGGCTGTTTCCAATTCTTTTTTTTACAGAAATTACATTTGTCTTTTTCTCCCACATGTTCAATGGCCTTTGCAAGCCAACATGTATGTAGTCCACTATCCTGGGCTGCTATTATCAGCCTTTCATCCTTTGATTCCAAATCACCTCTCTTTAACCATTTCTGCATGAAATCCTGATCAACATGAGGTTATTCTAGGAAAGCTCTATACTTCCCACAATATGTATGGCTTTTCCACATTATTTACCTTCTCATCTGATCCTTCTTCTTATGTCCTTTCTTTTGATTTTTGGCACATTCAGTTGCTGCCTGATTTTTATCTGCTTCTGATTTGATTTCCATTCCCATTTGCCACCTGAATGTTTCTGCTAAACTAAGCAGAGCATTCATCTTAGACTGCCACCCCTCATGTTCTAAAACTTTCATTATGTTGGATCTGATGAGGTCAACAGATATGTATGCAGTCCCATGACTGCAGATCTATACATGCAATCAATTTTGAGAAGCCACACGCCTTCTTCAGAATGAGGAATATATAACTTTGGCATATACTGATTTTTAAATATCATATGAGAAACATGTAGTGTTTCAGGCCAGTCAGTCACCCCAAAAATGTAAGTTAAAACAGGGACAGGAAACTGGTTTATAGCTTGGACTTTATTCCTAGATGTCAGGGTTGTTTTAAGTATTACTTTTAGTCTTCTGAAGTATTCCTTACTGAGGTTTATTTTTATTTTTCATGTTTTATTGCAGATCCTTTATCACATTCCAAATATTTATACACTCCTTTCTGCTGAAGTTCTTTTATATCACATTCCTGTCCTAGACTGATATTTTCTTGGTAATGCAACTTTCCTGCTTTTAAAGTTGCTTTCACACATTTATCAATACCAAACGTCATTCTCATTTCATCTGAGAAAGTTTTAAACTCCTGTTTCTGTGTAACAAAGCTGGTTAGACTTCGAGCTACTCAAGGAATACTTTGATACATGAACAGGTCGTGTGTTATAAGGGTCAACATACAGGCCTAAAATGTCATACGGAACAAAAATTCCAGTGTTCTACACATGTGCTTGGTCATGAACTGAGGGAGTTTCTGCTGAATATCACTGGAAGGACAAGAATCATCTCAAAGACAGGTGCTTCTGTTGCTGATCTTTAATAATGTAAAGCATTTTACAAACTGGTGTATGTTGTTAAGCTAGGAGTTTGCTATTGCACTCCACAATATGCCTAATTTGATTTATAGCTGTCATTTATATCATGAGCCTTAAGGGGTTCAGTCAGCTTGGGTATCTGTTTTCTACTGTTTTATTCCCTGCTGAGATTGTAAACCTTCTGAGACTCATTGTTACTCAGTGGCTTTAGTAACTTTCTTGTATTATTTTTCTCCCACTTTTATCTACACTTTGAGATCAAGATTAGCCTGAACTCCCTCAGAGAGGTCCTAGCAGTACACAGTAAGACTAAGAAGGCAGTTGCATTTCTCCAAACTGTGTCCTGATTTAATTTTTGGTAACCTAAAAAAGAACAGTACAAAAATCACTTGTGAGTGTTAAAGACGGTAGAAGTACATTTTTAGAGCTGCTGCTTCTAAAGTTTGGTTAATATTGTGAAAACATACTATCAGAAGTGCAGAGGGACTTAAAAGTGGTGGTACAGTATCAATCACTATGGAAAGCCTGCCTTTTTGTCTCTGGACCTAAAACATGCTGCACTTTCCAGAAGGAACCAGACTGAATGCATTTCTTAATGCTGCACATTTTAATGCCAGTTTGTCATACTGGGCAACATACAGCTAAAGTATAAATAACTGCTTTCTATCAATCCTTCTAATTGGTGTGGTCATGAAAATGATGACTTTAACTTTGAAGCAACTCACTCAGAAACAAGGGACATTGCAAACAGAATTTGTGTTTCATAAGTACATAGATTTCTGCTACATAAGACCTATGGTCTTTTATTGATTACTTAGTATTGTACTTTACCACAGAAGTTTGAAATAAACTAGCACTTTTGAATTTGACATCTGCCTTATCTCTCTTACTTTGAGATACCCGTAATAACAGTTGGTATACTAAAGTCTAGTTTGCCATCAGACAAAGCTGCCATTAATCTGAATGTGTTATGCTTTGCATTAGGTTTGAGCACTGGAAACTTTTTCTGAATTCATTTAAGCTTGCTTTATAGTTTAGGTTTTATAAACAAGTTTTAATTTCTAATGCTAACTTATTGTATTCTTTTAGTGTCTGGACCTAAATACCCAGTACTGCACATTTGTCTAAGGAAATACTTGGTGGGCAGCCTAAACTGCCCCAGCATAGTCCGGCAGTAACAGGGGAAGCCAATAGTTTAGGTACATAGCCAGGATCAAGTGTTAAATGTTTTAAATGTAACTAGTGGGGCCATGTAGCATACAGATGTCCATGGAGGCAAGGTGGGGAACAAAATGTAGGGGAGCCAGTAAATGGGAATGACAGAATGCCAGTAGTAAGCTGTCTGGAGACAACAAAGGTAACAAGCTACCATAAGAGGTTATATCCTATCTTAGTAGATGGGAAACAGGGCACTGCTAAGAGACACACAGCCTCTGACCTAACCATTGAGAAGCCTGCAATGGTTAAAAGAGGAGCACTACTTGCTTGTGGATTCTATTCCAGTCAGAGCGTTATGAGGGACCCCATTCCAAATAGCTTTGGCTAGGGTTCACCTGGACTGGGAGGGTGGAAAAGGAAGAAAGCAAGTATGCGTGCTTGAGGATATCCCTGCAGATGTCCTGATAAGGAATGATTTTGATAACGCAGTACCTTGTGTGCCTGCAACTACATACAGTCAGGCTTGGAGACAAGCATGTGAGTGTGGTAGCCTAGGGGGACCCAGACAGACCGCACACTTGAAGCCAGGACTGGTGAGGTGGTTACTTCAGAGAGGGAGCTACCCTGTAGCAGTGAGATTGAAGGTGAGCCACAGCTGCTGGTGGGTACTGATGTTCCCTTGGACAAAGTGACTGCAAGGGCAGAGGTGAGTAGTAGTACCCAGGCTGACAGTGAGTCACCGCTGTCAGAGGATACCAGACTTCCTATGGAAGGGGAGCTGGGAAGGGTTACAAAGAGAGAGTTGAGACAGGCTCAGCTCTCAGACCCTACATGACAAGACTTGAGGGTATTAACCAGGGAGGCATCTGATTCTCAAGGAAAAGGGGAATCTGTATACTGGGACAAAGGGTTACTGTACAGAGAGTGGACCTCTGAGAGAAGACTAGAAGGTGAGATAATACTGCAGTTATTAGTGCCCAGAGCCTACCGTCTGGCACTTTTAGCAATAGCCCATGACATTCCCTTTGCAGGTCATATGGGCATAAGGCATACAAAGAGACATATTATGCAGAACTTTTATTGGCTTGGGATTTCTAGGGATGTAACAGGGTACTACAGGACCTGTGAGCAGTGCCAAAAAGTAGGCAAGGCAGGACACAAGGTCAAAGCTTCTTTGATGCATTTGCCTGTGATTGAGGAGCCATTTTAGAGGGTAGCTATGGATATTGTGGTACCTGTGAGTACCCCAAGTTCCACAGGGAAGAAGTATATCCTAGTGTGGTAGATTATGCTACCAGATACTGAGGTGGTGGCTCTATCCTCCATCAAGGCAAAAAAGTGACAAATGGTTTGTTAGAGATGTTCAGCAGGATAGGTTTCCCAAAAGACATACTGACTGACAGAGGTGCCAATTTCATGTCAGACCTCCTGGCTTGTCTGTGGAAGCACTGTGGAGTAAAGCACCTAAAGATCATTCCCAGACTAATGATCTTGTGGAGAAGCTAAACTCTACACTAGACCATGCTATGGGCATTTGCAAACCAGTTTAAGAGGAAGTGGGATAAATATTTTCCCCACCTGTTTGCTTACATAGAGGTGCCCCAGGAATCCACAGGTTTTTCACCTTTTGAGTTGATGTATGCGTATAAGGTGAGTGGACCTCTAGATTTGTTTCATGATGAGTGGGAGTGGGAGTGTGAATCTCACAAGGAGTATGCTGTGGCATATGTCCTAAACCTTAGGACAAGGTTCAAGGAACTCATGAGCTTGGCCCAGGAGAACTTGGCAGAAGCCCAACAGCAGAAAAAGGTCTGGTATGACAGGAATGCTCTAGCTAAAAAAAGTGAACATTTCTGAAGCAGTCTAGGAGTCAGAAATGTGGTTAGGGTTGCCACCTTTTCAAATGGCCAAAGTGGGACATTTTTGGTACAAACATCAGATTTTATAGGCTGACACATACCCACGGTCAGTGCAAAGGTTAGAACTTAACTTTTTTGCCTAAATAAAAGCTTATTCTTGTAGCATTTTAGTTGCTTATTCTGTTTCTTATAACATTTAGGTATTTTAGATACAGAATAACTGTTTTATGCAACTATTACATAAAATATAGGAAATAATTTTGTCCTAAAATCTCAGGACATTTGCCATTTTTACAATTTTTTGTCAGGACATAACTGCCCAAAGAGGGACTGTCCCTCGCAAAGTGGGACAGGTGGTAACCCTAAATGTGGTAGTCATCTTGAAGCAATGTAAACCCCCTAAACAGATGGACAGTGGCTAAGAAACCATAACCCTTGGAAACATCAGCTACAGTGCAATTGACACTTAAAACAACCAAAGATGATATTGCTTTTGTAAAATTATTTGATGTCATCGGGAGCAGTACCTTTGTAAGACATGCATTTTATAATAGCTTGTTATCTATTTAAATATTGTTATCTGTTCTACTTTTGCAGCAATGGATATAGACTTGTGCCTGTTAGAGTAAAGGTGTATAAAGGGATATCACTGAATTAAACAAAGATTCAGCCTGCATTATTCTTAATTTCTGAGACTGACAGCAAATCCCTCTTTATTCTGCTTCTTTGTGCTGTTGTCCTAGGTGACATTATGCATATTTGTTGTAGGAGAGTCCCCAAGAGTCAAGGTTAGACAGTATAATATCATCTGTGTTTCCTGTTTTGGTATGTTCTGCTTGTATTCTGATCAAAAACAGCCTTAGAAGTTAATTTTTTCAAATTTCTAGACTAATTATATTGCCTCCATCAGTTCTTAGAATAGACTTGCCTATACATTTCCAGGAGTGTTAGTTTAATCCTAAGAAATAATGTAAGACCGCAAACAATATCAGAAATAACACACAAAAGCCAATTTATGATGTTATAACAAGAGAATTGGAAATTTCAGTCTGACACCTGCATTTGCTTATCCCTCTCTCTCTCTCTCTCTCTATATATATATATATATATATATATATATATACATACATACATACATGGATCTACTTCACTTACCCGAAAAACCACATCACCGGCATTCACTTCACTGAGACAAATACACTGACAAACCAGAAGACATATCTGGAACACCGACATTCTGATACGAGGTAAGTAACCACTTGGCCGTCTCCCAAAAAAAAACAAAACTAAACCCACCCATATGGGGGCTTTGCCCCCCACACCCCCTACCTAAATATACCAACTCTGACATCACACTACCATGGGGGTAAGGGGCAAAGTTCAACAGCATGGCCAAGCAGTTAATTACCTTGGATCGGCATGTTGGTATTCCGGATGTCTGTCTTCTGGTTTGTCGTTGTATTCGTCTTGGTGAAGTGAATGTCGGCGATGTGTTTTTTCGGGTAAGTAAAGTAGACCTACATACATATATCTATCTCTCTCTCTCTCTATATATATATATATATATATATATATATATATATATATATATATATATGCATACATACCAGTTTTGCAATATTATCCAGTAATTGTTCACTTTCTTTGAACAGAATCATATTGTAGATATAGGTCAGCTGAATTACTTGGTAATAATACTTCATTTTTCTTGGATACCAACCTAAGAATTTGACATTATCCCATTCCTTGTATATGCTTACTGGCTAGAGAACTATTTCTCACTCTTTCTGGACCTACTTTAAAGTAGCTTCATACAGTTGCAAAGGGTGAGCCCCCACCTGAGTAATTACAGTGTATATATAATGGGATTATAGTGTAACAACACCTTTTTGGGCATGCTGCCCAGGAATTCTGCTTTTATATGTATTACATTTTATATATTCAGATAAAAGAAGTGCAGTTCTGAGTATAGCAGAGTGTGCAATTATACATAAATATTATGTGGGGCATTTGTGACTTGGGATTCAAGTATCACCATAAATAAATAATCCCAAGAATAATATAGCTAGAAAACATTATCCCACAGGAAACACTTCAGCTTAAACAGGAAATGGAAAAAGTTGTATTCAGCAAGTAAATGCTGTCAGCTGCAACAGTTTCGACCAATAGAGGAAAATATGCTTCCTCTATTGATTATTTTTCCTTTTACTGTCAGTATAAATGATAGAGATATATGTTCCTTTATTATGAACTTTGAATTTTATAACTCACTCACAGCTCAAATTTTATTCACCCTCATATCATTCTCACACTCCAGCCCACTCCTCTCTCAAGATGCTTGTTTTTAAGTTACAGCTACCATGAGAACACAGAGAAATAATCACCAAAAACACACAAACTAAGAAACAAAATTGGAAGAAAGTAATATGAGACCTATGTGCAAGGGAGCCCGCAGGATTTTTTGCAGGGGGGTGCAAACCCAGAGCCCCGCCCACACAGCTACCCCCTCCCACTCAGCCATTCCAGTGTCCCATTACTTGGCTATTTCTCCCCATTTGCCATAGACACTGTTCAAATATCTCAGTGTGCATACTGTTTTATGCTTTACTTCTACAATGATTACAGATATTTGGATTTCATTTACAACTTTTATTTCAAATTTTATAGCGCAAACACTGATAGACATTTACTAAACCTAAACAAAGCAATAGTCTTACAGTGAAAACAGACTTAGCATTAAAACGTCTCTACCTTTGAAACCCACATTCACTGAAACAGCATTGAAACCCACATTCAAAGAAAATGCATCTGGCCAGTGGCGGGGTAAGTTTACCTTTGGGCTGTTTTCAAATCATAGGCTCCTTGCACACATTTTTAGAATCAAGCAAAAGTTCTTTGATTCACCTTCCTGACTATTAATTATACTATATAATAATTGAATTATATCCATTGTATAATACAGCACCACTTGTTACAGTGTGTTTTAAATTTATAGTTCTGAACATTTTTCCTTTAAGCAATGAAACAAATCATATGAACCAATAATGACAACCTGTCCAATTCAGAACATTTCAACCGTAAAGGGACACTCAAACTTCTGTCATACAATCCAACAATATCAATCAATATGCAAAATCTCTGCAGAAGTAAAACTCATCTGAATAATTCCACATTAAGGAGATCTGAAACCAATGAAGAGGTTGTTGCTAGAAAACAACTTTATATTTCAGTGTTTCATTTAAAAATTCAGTGCCTGCTGCTCTTGAAAAATACATTGCCTATGTTACATTAAAAGAAATGGTAAGCCAGTATATTGCAATAGGGAATGGGTGGCAAGCTGAAAATCAAGTTCATAGTTATTAGGTGTCTCATCCAGAGGAGAACATACTAAAGGCTGCACTTGTTAGAGGGTGTTTTAAAATTTATATTTTTGAACATTTTTCCAGTAAGCAGTGAAACAAAACATATGAACCAGTAATGACAAACTGTCCAGTTCAGAACATCTCAACCATAAAAGGCCACACAAACTTCTGTCATTACAATCCACCAATATTGGTCAGTATGCATAATCTCTTCAGAAGTAAGTCATCTAAATAATTCGACATTAAAAATATCTCAAACTATTGAAGAGATTGTTGCTATAAAACAACTTCTATTTCAGTGTTTCATCTACAAATTCAGTGTCTGTTGCCCTTGAAGAATAAATTGCCTATGTTACATTAAAAGAAATGGTAACCTGGTGTATTACAATAGGGAATGGGTGATAATCTGAAAAAGAAGTTCAAAGTTACTAGGGGTCTCATCCAATGGAGGGGATACTAAAGACTGCAGTACCCTACCCCTTTAAAATACAAATTTACATGCTGTGGGAGTAGAAGCTAAAGCCCTCTGTATCAAGACACAAGTATGCAACCTGCTGTGCTACTAACAATGCTTTAAAATTCTATACCACAATAGTGATAACATTTGCTAAACAAAACAGTTGCACATTTTAAACAGACTTAGCATGAGCAGCAGTAAACTTCTCTTCCCTTGAAGCTCACAATTCATTGAAAATGCACTTGAAAATAAATTCTACCAGATAACTCTAGGTCATTTCACTCTCTCACACACACACACACACACACACACACACACACACACACACACACACACACGTGCAAAGCCTCTGTGTGGCATTGTTTTTTTAGCAACTGAAACATGATGGGAAAACACTGACCCTCATCTGAGAATTAAAACCTGGCTCACCTGAATTCTGTGCAATTGTCTGATAGTAGGAAGAATCCAATAGATAACACGTGGGTTATTTTATAGACAAGGGCTAGTGTTTTCTTTTTCACTTCTCAGTTGCTATAAAGTAATGCAATGCAGAGGATATGTACAGTACATCATGTAGACGTAGGTACTTTGAAATAAACATGCATACCAGTGAGACACAAGTATATAATTAAATTTACCATAACACTCACTGGTGAAAATCCAGAAATTAATACAATCTGCAAGACAGAGACAGAAATAATATTGAGTTTTTTTAAAAAAAACTATAATTTTAATACAACTGTTAGGATATATGTACATTACTTGTCAACTCCTTCAGATATAATTTTGTACTGTGATTCCAAAAGATAAAAGCATTAACTTTTTCTGTAATAGCATCAACAACCACCCAAAAAAACACACACAAAGAAAAATGCATCTAGAAATAAGATGATTATCCAGCAGCATATCATAATCATAGCATTCTCTTTCATTTATTTCTCTTATTGTTTCTTTCATATCCGCTCTGTCCTTATTCTCCCCTCTATCGAATCCTCTCTGTCTACCTCTGTCATTCATTCTCTCTCTTGTATGTTGTCCCTCTCTCATTCATTCTTGCACCCTCTGTTCCTTTTATCATCTCTCTCTCTCTCTCTCCCTCTCTTATTCATTCTCTCTTCTTCTCTCATTCATTGTCTTCCTCTCTGTCTCTCATATCTTCTTCTCTCATCCATCCTCTCCCTCTCTTGTTCATTTTCTCCGTCTCCCTCCCTCTCTTATTCATTCTCACTTTATCTCTGGTATCCTCTCTCTCTAAATCATTCTCTATCTCTCCTGTATCCTCTCCTTCCCTCATTCATTCATGTATCTTTTTTCTCCCTCTCTCTTTCATTTTCTCCCTCTCCTTCTCTCATTCATTTACTCACAAACAAAAAGTTACAAGCACTCGCAACACTAAAATAATCCAGCAACAATTTACAGCAGAATAAATAATCTTAGGGTCCTTTAAGCAGAAGACTAAATGGTCAGCTAAAACAAATAAAATATAGCAAGGACTGTAAAAATAGCTCTGACCAGCAAAATGGTACAGTTTGGTAGCCTAAGGCAATCAACAGAATTCAAACAATGAAGGGGACAGCTCTGCATTTGCAACTTATTCCAAGAACCAACTAATTAAAACAGATGCAGAAAACTAATGTCCAACTATTGCAGCACAACCCAATTCCATTGCTATTTACTTTGGAAACTGAAAATGGCAGTGTTCTTTTCTTTGCTGGCTGAACTCCCCCAATTTACAGAAAAACAATCTGATCACTGAGAGCACTACTACAATGATACCCAAAGCAAAAGCATTACTTGAAGTAAGCTGAAGGACTTAACGTGCACCTGAAGCCATAATCTAAGAAGATGCTTGACAATAGGCAGAATGACTGCAAACTCCTTCAAGAAAATACATGTCAGGCAACAGAAAAGTGTTAAAACAGTGCCTACGGCTGGAATGGCATCCAATAGCTTACCTGAAGAAGAAAATAGAAGCTGTTTGTTCGCGGGCCAAGCAGAAGAAAAGAAGAATTAAACCGGGAACATCCTCGTACGATCTGACAAACCAGTGTGGATCTCTAACAGCGATCCATGCATACATTCCCCACCACAAAAAACATAGAAAAATACCTTTCAACATTTCAAATGTAAATATGAAAAATAAAAAAATAAAAATACTGCTTCAATTGTTCCCCATTTTTTAAACGCAACTGTAGAACATTTATTGTTGCCTGATCCCAGCTTCCTGATAGCTCGCTTGATTACCCTGACAAGTTTAACCAAATAAACGTGAACAGTGCCCACCCTGCCTTGCTTAAGAAGCCAGAGATGGCAGAAATCTGACAGTAACTTGGTTTGACACTGACACAGCTACATACTACAAGACACTAGGGCCAAGGTGGGAAGCTACTGACACTTGTCTCAAGTGCTGCTTTCATGTTTGGTGCCAAGCTTAAAGCTGATATTGATTCAAAAAAAAAAATACCAGGAGCATCTTTCTTGTGACTGTGATCAGGTTAACGTACCTTAAATGCTGTAAACACCACCACCACATGAATCCAATAATGTGAGCTAAAATATGTCTTTCTGGTCACAAAAATCTTTCCTTCAATCTCCATACTACTACTGTTAATCTAGATAACTCTCCCCAACTGTCAACGGTCGGAAACGGGAACTGAGGGCTGAGGCTCATCATGTGATTGCAACTTCCAATTGCATCTCCAGGCTCCAAACCAAAGAATGATGCAGCTTACACAAAAAAAAAAAAAAAAAAGAGTAAGTTGAAGTCGAAAAATGTGCAGGTTTGCCAGTACATTTTTCGATTTCAACAAAACATCACAGATAAAGTAAGAAAATTCAGGGGGGTGCACCTGCCTGCGGGTGCCCTTGCCTATGTGTCTAAAGGAACAAGATAAAAGCACACATGGAAATTTCTAGAATGATGTGGCTTGAAGATACTTTTTGATAATGCTCTACAAAGCTTGTGTAATATATGTTCTCCTCTATTGACTCTTCAAATAGAAAGGAACTTTGTACTAGTGCTATGATGTGAAATATTTGTGTGTATGTATTTAGTACCGCAATTATTCAACATTTGTTAACCAAGTGAGTGGACATGTGCAAGGACCCATTTCAGCTACTACACAGGCAAATCATGCAAATACAAAGCAGGATGCTAAATGTGTACACACAAAGCAACATTGGTTTGAAATACAGAAAAATATAACATTAAACCTATAATTCAACCTTGGGCAAATAAAATAGAATGAAATACATAATACTATTTTATTTGCCTGAATTTGAATTAACTGTAACATCTAATTAAACTATAAAAGGATAACAGCAGTAAATTAAATAAACATTTTCAGAACAGAGAACTTTATATATAAAACTGAAAAAAAAAAGTCGCAAGCTTAAAAAAAAATCAGTAAAAACAGCAACTACAAAGTCCATGAAGAGGATTAAGCTAAAATTAATGTAAGAGGGCAGTAATCACTGCTACCCATCATTAATAAGATGAAACTCTGCAATTAAAGAAATGTTAAAATGCATTGCAATAGCTTACAGACAAGAGAAAGACACATATCAATGAAACAAAAAAATGTAACTTTTGACAGTTTATGGGACAGAAACTTCTCAGTATAATGGAAATGAGGTCAGTGTTGTACAAATCAGCTGAGCTGCATGATCTTCCAAATCACATATACAAACACACGCATACACACACACATACATAGTGTGTGTGTGTGTGTGTGTGTGTGTGTGTGTGTGTGTGTGTGTGCGTGTGCGTGTGTGTGTTCAGGCATGTGCACGTGCATTTGTCTGTTGTGACATCTTGTGTGTATAACAGGGAGAATGTGAGTTCAAATGTGTGTTGCATCTTTAGTTTTGCTAATAAATTCTACCAGCTAAAGTAATGAACTGCTAATTGCCGGCTGGTGTTTTTATAAAATAAATATTGCCTGCAAGACAAAAGACTGCAAGCTGGTTCTTCAAAAAGAGGTTCATTGTGGATCAAAGCAGAGGAAATGGATAAAGGTTTTGTGGTTCCTAAAGCTTGATGGTCCTCTGTTGGTATAGCCCAAGGCAAGTTCAGATGAAGGCTTTTGTTATGAAGCTAAGGGGAAGACACACACAAGGCGTGCAGCTGTGACCATTTTACAACTTGCTATTGAAAGGGCAGTGTGGACTATGTCTGTTATGGTGGAGTTACCTCTGTGGCCTGTTAACCTTACATAAAAGGTATTGTAAATAGTGTAAATACTTTGTGGAATTCAGTGTGAAAAGGCAAGTGTTTATATATATATATATATATATATATATATATATATATATATATTTATTTATTTATTTTTGACATTTTTTGTTTCTTTTTCATTTTCCAGTGAGTTATTGAGACTGACAAGATGTATAAATAAACCCACTAGTCAGAATTAGGATTAAACTTTAGTTATACAATGTTGCTTATGAAGAAACTTTAATTGCTATAACCCTTTGCTAAGAATAACTGTTCTTCCTCACTGAATATAAGAAAACAAGAAATATGCCTCTAAGTTTTCCCTTCGAAAGCACTACACTGAGAATAATAATTTGATCTACAAAGTGGCCAAATAAACTGAATGTGGCAGTGATGCCACAGGAATGACAGATTTGGAAGACTTCTACTGGCCATATTAACAGCAGAGTGTTTCTCAGCCAGTCGTTGAATCTGCTTTGGCACTCCAAATGTTTTCTTTTTTGTATTTGATCACAGCTTGCTGCTTTGAATCTGTCTTATTTAATATGAATTGTATTCAGTCTAATGTATACATGCTGAAGATTTGAGAAACGTTCCTTCTGAAGTTTGCCTTTCTTGTTATGCCTTTAATTTGAACAGAATTATTTACACTGGCACTGATGCTTTGTAAAATAAAGCACTTGGTGTTCAAAGCTGTTGTCTGTATTTTTCAAAATGTTAGCAAAGTCTATAGAAATATGCACTGAATTACATTTGAGTTGTTTCTCTGCAAAATGAAATTGTATAAAATATGAAAACACACTGTTATAATTACAGAGCATATAACATTTGGAATGGATTAAACGTATCACCATAGTCATGTACATGTTTTTGGGAACCATTGTTGGTTACTGCATAAAGCTTTAGAGGAAATGTACATTTACCCAGTCATAATATTCATGTTTTTTTAACAAATTCCCATAGTAATTATTCAAGTACAATGTTCTCCATCATCTTCATTCCAGAAACAGTGCTTAATTATACAAATATTTTTATCCTTTGCTTTTTGACTTTTTCATCAATTATTTTGTTGCTTTTAGATTATCAGAAAATGAAAATAATTCCTTATTAGGGAGTTAACAAAGTTCTGAATAGTTATAGGTTTATAGGTAGTTACTAAGCATGTGGACCAGGAGACCATTGGTCAGAATAGGCCAGTTTTCCAAATTAGCCTAGAGAACAGTCTGACTTACACAGCGTGACACATAAGGCAAATTGAGGCTGATAGAATCAATGTCTGAACTTGTGTGATTTGTTAATGAGCTGTTCCCTTATTAATCATCATCAACCCCCTTTTTCTCATTTTCTACATGGGGTCAAGGTGTTGTGTCAACTGAAGCCATCTCTCTTTTCAATGCTACTCTCCTATCTTCTTTGACACTTATGCCTGAGGTTGCAGGTCTTCTCTCACACAATTTGCCTCTTTGTTGCATGCCCTCATTTTCTCTTGCCTTCTTCTCATCTGCGCCAAATCATCTTTAAAAAACTGTCTTCTGCTTTTCTGCATATGTGCCCAAACCACAGTAGTTTGTTTTCTTTGACCTTTTCTACAATTGGAGCTACTTTTGCTTTTGCTCTTATGTCCTTATTTCTTCATCTGCCCCACAGTATACATCCTACCAACCATCTCAGACACTTCATTTCTATCACCTCTGGCTTCCTCATCTGCTCTGCCTTTACTGCCTAGGTTTCTGTACCATACAGTAGTACTGGTCACACCACTGTTTTGTACACCTTACTTTTTAGTTTCTTTGGCATTCTCTTGTCATACACTATACCTGACACTCTGTGCCATTTGGCTGCAACCCCTCTGATTTTAGCTTTGACCTCCTCTTTCAGACTCCCCTTCTTCTCAACCACCCTTTCCAGATACTTGAAGCTGTTAACCTGTTCCACTATTTTCCCATATATCTTAATTCTGTGTCTTAGTTTCTTCCATTTTCAGCCATTACAACTAAATTATAGTTATAGAAGAACTTCATAGACGAACTTCAGCAAAAGATAGGGGACTTGGATGCAAAAACTGAAGGCGCATGAGATGAAACTGTGAACAGATTTTCCCTTATCCTCTGCACTAATTCTTTGAGTCAAAATGATGGTTTTCCTAGTAATGAACATTTGGAATATAAGTAAGCCTGTGCAATGGAAAATCAATGCTTTTGGACTATGATGTCAGAAGAGACTTTTGAGAACTAAGCCAACTGCAAGATCAAATCAATCAAAGAAATAAATCCAGACTGTTCACAGGAAGTTCTCATAGTAAACAAAACACTCAAATATCTTTGACCACATAATACCAGTACAATATTCACTGGAAAAGGTAGTGATGCCAAGAAAGAGTAAAAGCAACAGAAGAAAGAGACAGGAAATGTTAAGACAGACAGACACTTTTACTGAAGTAATGGCTATCAATTAACAAAACTTAAGGAACCACTGGTACACAGAAAAAAATGTGAAAGCAACAACATTTGCCATCAAATGTCCTATTTGGATGCAGGACATCATTACATTTTTGGGAAAACTTGGCTAGACTTAGAAAGCCCCCCCCCCCCCAGGTCATTAGCTTAGTAACAGTCTATGAATCTATAAATAATAATTCCATACTCTAAATTATAATATAAGTTGTTTAGCATATAACTGCTGGTCACATATATGAAATAGTGCATGATAAGTTATATACTGAAACATATTTAACTTTACAAACTCCAAATAATTATGAAACCAAATACTGATCAATATAAAAGAAATCCAGGCCACCTTGTTGAGGTAAAAAACAGTCTTTATGATAGGCCAACAAATCCAAATATGAGCGCTTTCATCTACAAGCTAGACTTCATCAGATAAGAATCACATACATCTGCTACCCTTTCCTTAAATACCATTTTCCCTAAGTTAATAAATTAACATTTAAAAGGGGAACTCATTTTGAAATTGCACTTTTCAAAAGTTTACTATCTCTGTGCTTTTTCCAAAATGCAGCTCCTGCGGAACAATTCCTAGGGAAAAAAATTCCATAATAACCATGAATTAAAAAATGTTATACGTAATATAGAATAAAAATGTAAAAAGAAATGTACATTTCTCATGCTACTACAACAATAACTGTTCATATTAAAATGAGTCAACCCCCTGCACCAAAAGGTATGTTATGAATAAATAAATAATGACATAAATCCTGTCGAAAATGTTTACAAAATATGTCATTGAATCCAAAATTTTGGTTACCAAACATACTATAATAAAAAGGAATAAAAAGATCTTCGAAAATACTTCTTACAAACAAGAAAGTGTTGACTTATTTGGGTAATATAGGGCAATATGGGGCTAAAGCAAAACCTGCTAAATGTTTTCTGCTTTAGATATCAGAACAGGCTTGATGGTTACATATTCATTATTCTGTATACTTCATCTAAAATTTCAATAACCATGTCTGCAGGGTACCCCCTTTCCAAGAATTTTTTACCCAAAAAAGGAACTCATTAAACAAGTCATTAAAGTCAGAAGTCATTCTAGCTATTCTGACAGCTTGACCTTTAATGATACATTTCTTTTGCATCTGGGGGTGGTGGCTTGAAGTATATAGAGGCTGGGGAAGTAAATATGTGGCACTTTTGGGAAAAAACTCTAACCAATGTAACTATAAAAAGAGGGAAGGAAGGTAAAAATTTCTATGGGGCCTGTGTTTTAGAATACAATATGTTTTCTGAATCATTTACCAACATATTTAGAAAAAATTGGAATACATTGAAAATAAACAAGGAAATATATGAAACAGTTGGGAATATACCTCTTTTTACATATAGAACTGGAAAAAATTTCAAAAGAATAATTGAGCAAGGAGAGAAAAAGAAAGGTATTTTAAAAGCCACCACTTCTTGTGGTAACTGTAATCTATGCAACATGATTTTGAGAGACACATGGATTAGGTTGAACAACGATTTAAATAGTGTGGTGAGATTTTGTAAGGGTAACTGCAAAACCAGGATGATAGCATACATGGCTAAATGTGAGGGTTGCCATGCATTCTATATAGGAAAAACTGAAAGGGCACTAAAAGATAGAATGTATGAGCACCAATATGATATAAGAACAGGGAAAGAGACGAGTGCCTTATATAAACATTCATTGGTATGCCCAGCATACAATGGTTTCAAATTTGGTATTATTGATTTTATCACAGATAACAACTGGAAGGGGGGAGACACAAAAAATATTCTGCTGGGTAAAGAATTGAAATGGCAGTTGAGATTAAAATATTTTATTACACCAGGATTGAATGAATATGTGACCATCAAGCCTGTTCTAATATCTAAAGCAGAAAACATATAGCAGGTTTTGCTTTAGCCCCATATTGCCCTATATTACCCAAATAAGTCAACACTTTCTTGTTTGTAAGAAGTATTTTCAAATATCTTTTTATTCCTTTTTATTATAGTATGTTTGGTAACTAAAATTTTGGATTCAATGACATATTTTGCAAACATTTTCGACAGGATTTATGTCATTATTTATTTATTCATAACATACCTTTTGGTGCAGGGGGTTGACTCATTTTAATATGCACAGTTATTGTTGTAGTAGCATGAGAAATGTACATTTCTTTTTACATTTTTATTCTATATTACGTATAACATTTTTTAATTCATGGTTATTATGGAATTTTTTTTCCCTAGGAATTGTTCTGCAGGAGCTGCATTTTGGAAAAAGCACAGAGACAGTAAACTTTTGAAAAGTGCAATTTCAAAATGAGTTCCCCTTTTAAATGTTAATTGATTAACTTAGGGGAAATGGTATTTAAGGAAAGGGTAGCAGATGTATGTGATTCTTATCTGATGAAGTCTAGCTTGTAGACGAAAGCGCTCATATTTGGATTTGTTGGCCTATCATAAAGACTGTTTTTTACCTCAACATATTTAACTTTGTCAGACTAAGATAAAGTTGCTCAGTGCATGACATTGCAGAATAACAGGTTCAACTTGAAAAAGGAATGGAGAGAGATGGCTAAGTGTAAAGAATATTGGTGAAGAAAACAGCATAAAAGGCAGTGAGGCTGTGGTGCTTAGAACTGGTTATATGTTCTGGCAAGTAAGGTATCAATTAGATCATTTTAGTTGTTGATACAATGAGGGGAAGATAACTGAAGAGAACATTTTCAATTTTTTTATTGCTTTTGGAAACCAAGAAACTCCAACTGGGCACAAGTCCGATTTTCAGCAGAGGTCCAGAGAGAAAAGCTCCAAATTATTACAAAATATTTTAAGAACAATAATTTTACAATCTTCAAAAATAAAACAAAAATATCAGCAGTTTAAATAATTACAACAAATTAGTGACAAAATAAAAGCATTGGTTAAGATTGATGCAAGTTATAGGACAATCATTTAAAATTTAGAGAAATTTTGGGCAGTTTGTACAGAAAGAAAAGGTAAGTTAGTTTAATTCAAACAGAAATTGCAATATGATGTGTGGGAGAAACAGGCTTAAGGTATATTTATAGAGAAAGTCAGAGAAGAGAATTTGATAGAAGTAAGGAAGTAAGTGAAGAAGGGGGAGTAAGGAGGTATACAGAATGAAGAGGTACTTGTTCACATTTAGGGATATAGTTTATCCTTGTTTTGAGCAAGAACAAAGCCAGATTTTAGCTAGGAAGTCTTTCAGAGTGGTTTTGAAAGATGGAAAAGAGGGTATTGACCTGAAGGAAGCAGGTAAGGAGTTCCAGGCCTTAACAACCTTGTACGAGTGCAAACAATGATCGACAGATTTGATAAGTTTGTAGATAGATAGAAGTTTTTGGTCACTGGATTGCAGTGATCAACTGGAAACATAGTTCTGTAGAATGTTTTTTTAGTGCTGGACAGGCAGATGGATGCTGGATAATTTTATATGTTATAAGAAGCTGTGTATAAGTTACTGAGCCAGTTCTAACCAATTTAGGCTTTTTAGTGCTATACAGTGGTGGGTTCTGAAAGGGGTATTCACTGCAAATTTAGCAACTTTGCTATAGCATTATTCAGGTTTTAACTTTTGTGAAGCCTGGAGGTTAGTCAGGATGGGGGCACCATAAAGAATTGTGGGAAGGAAATAAGTAGTGGTAAGTAAAGTTTTAGTTTCATTGGTGAGAAACTTTGCTCTATAAAGCATCCTTAGTTTTTGATGAATTTTTCTTATGCAATTTTGTATATGCAGGTCAAATGTAAACTGATCATCCACTTTCACCCCTAATAATTTGCTATGACAGGTGACTTCAATGGTTGTATTATCAACAGAGAGGACTTTAAATTTTGTTTTTTCATGAGAGAGGGATTTGGGGAAAAGGTAGTACTTTGGTCTTTTTGTGGATGAGCCATGTTTCAGTGACTGTTAAAGCTTCTTGAGCAATTTTTTAAAGGTGTACCATGTTGTCAGATGTGCAGATAAGAATGGAATCATCTGTGTATTGTATTAAGGTAGCCTGTTGTGTGGATGTATAGAAGGTGCTGGTGAAAATGTTAAAGAGGAGGGGACCAAGGATAGAGCCTTGTGGTACACCAGTGATGTCTGAGAGGTAAGGAGAGAGTGTGGAATGCCATTTTACTAACCAATACCTATTGGCCAGGTAGCTATCGAACCACAGAAGGATGGACTAAGAGACACCTAGTGAGAACATTTGAAGTAGAAGTTTGGTGTAAGAAACTCTGTGAAAGGCTTTAGGCAAGTCTAGAAATAAGAAAGATACTAGTTTGCCATTATCTCTAGCTTTATTGACAGTATCTGTATAAGTTAGAAGGGTGGTGCTTGTAATATGAGAAGGACAGAAGCCATGTCATGTAGGGGATAGGGGTTCTTCTTGCAGGAGATAGGAATGGGGAGATTGCTATAGATCTAAATTTATTAATGTCTGTTGAGTTTCCTTCTTTGTGAAGAGGGATAATGTGTGACTTTTTTCAGATAGAGGGAATGTGAGATTCTTGAATTGACCTATTTATAAGGATTGAGACAGGATAGGCAATGCTACTGACTGCTACTTTTAGGTACTCACTTGGAAGTGCATCAACTGAAGAAGAGCATGGTTTAAATTTGTTTAAGAGTAGTTTTATATAGGATGTGGGCACAGGTTTGAAGGTGAAAGTGGATGTGGTAATATGTGGCTGTTGGGCAGGGCTGGGATTAGATGTTGAGGAATCCTTGGTTAGAGATGCTATACTATCTATAAAATAAGAGTTGAACTTTATTGAAGTTTTGAGTGGTGAGTTATTGGGACCGGGATTTGGGTTGAATTTTTGGCCAGGATGTAAGATTTCTTTATCGGATGTCCAAAATTCTTTAGGGCAGTGTTTAGTATTATTTAAGCAATAACCCATGCCTGGGTGTGGGTAGTGCTGGATTTACCCATAGTTGGTGTGGTTTGGTCATGAGGGCAAAACCTGAGTGACCAAACAATGACAACCTGGACAAGCTGGACAGCTTTGCTTTGCCATTGCTGATGTACTGCACATGCATTTGGAACTTGTGTTTCCATGCACACCCAATACATCTATGCTCGAGAAAGTATGCAACGGAGAAAAGAAGATCTCTGTTGCTCCGTTTTTCTGTAATTTCTTTTTTTTTGTTTAATATTGGTTTGTGGCAATTTAGGGGTAGGAAAGCTGCAGTCCCGACTCTGCACATACAAGCAAGACAGCTTGAAGAAAATACAAGGGAATTCAGGTACGTGTATTTAACTTTAAATACTGCACCTGATTTTCCTTCTATTTTCTTCATGCTGTCTTTGTCGTATGTGCGGAGGTGGGTCTACAGCTTTATTTTTTTTTTAATAAAAAAAAAAAAAAATTAAAAGTTGGACAATATACCAATGGAAAAAAAGTCCGGGCGACTGGATCTTTTCCTTTGGTATATTGTCGGATTTACAATGGGCACGCTGGCCAATCAGCGTGCATGTTTTGGAATATTAATGGCCAGTCATTGTATAATTTGAACGTTATTATAGTATAGTTTTTTTTTGCCTTCATTTATTGGCTTTTTAGTGCAATTACAAAGCATTCTAAAGTTTTCAAGATATTGAGGTGTTTTATATTTTTTGCCATTCTTTCCTTGCTTTTTCTCTATCCTGCATTAGCATTCTACTCTTTTTGGATAGCCAGATTGAATTCTTGGTTTTTGGTCTCTTCCATCTAGGAGGTACAAGGCTATTTAGGATATTTAGAAAAGTTGTATTGAATTATTTTACAGCAGTATCTAAAGGAAGGATTTTTTCGAAGTTCCAGTTTTAATAGCTGATAGTGTAGTAATGAATATTTCTGGGTTAAACTTGGAATGGTTGTGTGTTGTCTATAAATATGCTGTTTAACTGGATGTGTGAGATGTCTGGTCGCATAGATTAGGAGACAATCACTGAGAGAGTCTGACATTTTACCTGTGGTGGTGTATTTGCTAGGATCTGATACTAGGATCCAGTCTAATAGGGAATTTGATGTCTTGCTATAATGTGTGTGGTTATTAATTAGTTGTGTGGAATCATATAAGTTCATGCTAGATGTTGTGGAGTTAGAGTTTATGTACAACCAATTGACATTCATGTCAGCTAGTAGTATTTTTTCTTGTGAAAATCTTATGGATATCCAATGTTGGATATCTTCCAGTATAGCTATAATGCTGCCAGGAGGAATGTAAAGGACAGTAATACATATTTGTTTATAGTTGTTTATTTTGAGGAAAGCAGTAAGATGCTCTGCTGAACTGAATTTTTGGTATTGGTTTGCTGTAAGGGAAATGTGGTAGGTATTGGGAAATATTAAACCAATTTTACCATCTTTCTCCTTATACTTTCACTTTATACATTTATAGAATAATAAATGAACATACATAGAATAGTAATGCCATGACAGTTGATGAAAACATGACAGTTAAAACAAGAATACAGTAAAATATTAGTTAATACAGTAAAACATTAGGGATAGAGGGTATGAGTGTCAACTGGAGAATGGGGTATAAAATGGAAAGTACTTTATTTCTGTAACAAAGGATGTTATCGCAGGTGGGGCTCAACAAATAGGTATGGAAGCAGAGATTATATGGTAAATGAGTGTATGTTGAGCAAATATATGTAGAATGTAAGAGGAATGCATGGTGTGAGTGTTAGTAATGGGAGGGGAAGAAGAAGAAGAAATAGTGGCAGGATCATTCATCGGGTTAATATGAGTAAGGTATGCTAAACAAAGGTGAGTGTGTATAGAACATTACTTCATTAAGTATTTATACAGCAAAGTATCAGAACTACATTCCACATAATGCTTGTAAAAAAAGGGTGATAAATATAATATGTGATAAGATACACAAAAATGAAAAGATTATTTGAAAGGAAGAATTTCTGCATGGTGTTGCAAGCAGAAGAAGAGATATATATTTTGTTTTGCAAAATGAACAAAAGGTATGAAGAATTATCTGAAACAGGTAGGTAGCAAAGATTTTCTGATGTAAAAAGAATGGGGTTCTTGGTAACAGCTGTTCTAGGAATAACGTAAGGAAAATATACCAGATGTGACTACTGATTGGTTTGGCTTGACTGAAAGATGTGCCAAGCAGGAAGTTGTCATCAAAGAGAGACCTGTTATTGGGCAGATGAAAGTTAGCTGATGGTGCTAATTTTTGTCTTGTGGGGGTAGCACAGAGAAGAAAAAATTGAAATTCAGTATACAATAAGAGGCTGTTTGAGAAAGAAAAGGAATTAATAGCAACACAGAGTTGCAGAGTTTTTTTTAAAGAATTTAAGGAGAAGTGATCAGATAAGGAAGGATATCATACATGAAAGAGTCAAAGGGGTTAATGTCAGGGCAATGGAGGTGTTTTGACATGAGGGTTAAGAAGAAAGAAAACAGTGGAGTTTTTCAGTCACCTATTCTCTTTCTCTATAAAAAAGGCTTGCCTTTCCCCCTTGCAAGCAAGTTACTACCTCTCTCTCCTAATTTCTTTTTCCATTATCCATTTTATCACATCCCTTCTAAAATGTGACATCTTTTCTTCTGATAACATTTCATTCATGGCTATACTTCTATTATTCTCTTTATTTCTTGTACACAGTGCATGGCTAAACAATAATTGTACCCAAATTTGCTGCATCTAGGTGTTAGACAAGCTCATCCTCTTACTAACACCACATGCTATACCTGTTGTTTTTCTTATAAAAGTTTTTTTCTCAGTATTAAATTGATTCTACTTAAACATTTTTGTTATTATGTTCATAAATGTAGTTTTAAGCCTCTAAGTAAATACTTATCCACTGAGTGGGACCTCAAGACTATGTATGCAGGTAAAGCTATGTCTTTTACCCCTCCTACATTATATTGTAGACTTAACTGCATTAAATCATTAGACATGGTGTCTCAGCCCAGTCTGTGTAGGTCCACTTGAAGAGCTGCTCCTCTGCCATTCACTGTCCCTTCTTAGTTTCATCAGCAGAGAGGTAGAGTTTCTTCTTAGCACTCCTTCTGATGTCTGATATGAAGATACCAAAGAGTACTAGTTCCATGACTGCCTCAGTGGAACCACACTAACCACTTAAATGTCAAAGAGTACCAGTTCCCCGACTGCTCCCATGGAACCACACTAACCAATCCTCTTCCCTTTGAGAGGGTTCTGTCCGCTACTGCTTGTTGCTTTCTGACATACAGCTACCCCTGCCATCCTGCTCTAACGTCTTTAAATTTGTCTGTTTAGGATCTGAGTCAGAGTTTAATAAAACCAAGGAATACAACATCAAGTGGGTTATCTCTGCCATGTCTGGTGTAACTCAGTCAAAAAACTAGATCAGACTAGACTAACATAGCTTGGTTTCAACAGACTAATGCTTGCATTTGTCCTGCAGATTGTTTTGTTTGAAGAAAACAGCTAGCTTTTCTGCTATACCTTTGCAAGGGCTATTCCTTCTACTAAGGTCAGTCTTATGGGTTGTGTTTGGTTTCCTCATCCAAAGTAGGCACTTTCCAATCCTTCTAATTTGTAAAGATGGGTGCTGTGAGTTTGTAGAGAATTTTTGTCTTTTTATCGTCATGTTACTCCATCCCAACTTGATCAGTTTCTACAGTTGAATCTTGACATTCTTTTTCCTCCCTGGATTGCATGTCTTTATTGTCTTCTGCTAGATCTTTTTATAGAGTTATTCGTACCCTTGCTATTACCTTTGAATGCCCTTTTCTATCTTATTCAAACCTCTGTCTACTCAGACTCATCTGTTCTCTCCTTTATCTCAGAAAGTGTTTTTTTTTCCTTTGTGAGAACTCCTTTCATAAATACTGTTTTGAAACACATTGGCCTGTTTCCTCCTCATGGCTTCCTATTTTTCCAATCCCTTTTCCATGGTTGTTTGCGTACTCTTCTTATCTTATACACATCCTGTATGTTAACAACAGTTGTCTACAATCTCCCATTTCAGCAATATAGACTTCCTATAATGTAATGTATTCTCTTTTTCTGTAGTCCACACTTTGATTTTTCTGTTATCTTGTGAACCACACCATCTCATGTTCTTTCACTGCTCTTCAGTCTCAGTTTGATACTTTCTATTATCTTTTTCTTATTCTCTTTAAATGTTTTGCCTGATAAATGACAGACTGTACTGGTTTTTACTGACCGATACTGGTCTAGTAACAGCATTAGGTTTCCACGCCCTTGTTTTCCCCATTCTCTGACTTGACACTTTGGTATTCCCATATATGGTTTCCCCATTCGAAACTATCTTCCTTCTAAGTCATGGTGTTTTGATAAACTACCTAGCAACTTACGCCGAGGCTTCTTTTCGACATGACATGTTTACCATATCCTAGTTAAAGTAATATCAAACGAGTTAAAGTTTCATGAAATACATCTATAAGTAACTAACAAAAAGGATACATTGTGAATGACAACATCAACAAAATCTGATGTAGAAGCCCACCTCAATCAGTACCAGTAATATAATTGCAAAACCATAGTCCAGCAAGCACCAGCCCCAGGACATAAAGAAAGAGAGAGATATAGGCAAACAGGATTGTTTTTTTTGCAGAGTCTATAGACATAACTAAAGCAAATTATCTCCAAGAAATCAAAAATCTGAATATCAAGTCACATTTGTAAATGGCTGCAAACATGCAGTTTCAAAATATAAACAAATATTTTCTTACTAAGAAATAAATAATTACAAAAAAAAAAAAAATCAAATAACAAACCTGACTTAGCGCAGATGAAGATGCAGGTGAAGAGAACCTCAGATCTGTATCTAATGGTTATATACTGGTTCTAAGCAACAAGTTCTGCTTCTTCTTCTTCTTCTGCTAGCTTGTGTCTTCTCTCTCTATTTCACCTGCCATCTTCAGGATTTAGGCTTAAGCATCTCTTTCCCTTTTAGATCCTTCTTAAAAAGATGTCACGCTTCCTTTACTATGGAATGAGTTTGTTCTTCATATTCATATTTCTAATTACATTTCACGTACATCTCTCTTTTCTCTTGCTCTCTCTCTCTCTCCTTCTGATTCTTCCTTGCCATTTATAGTGCTGTCTAGTGTGCGTGATGCAATTAATTTAATGATGGCTTCCCTTAAATTTTCTCTACCTTTCAGGCATATATGGCCACCTTAGATACAAAGTAAGAGTTACTCCTTTCAGAGGCTGGACTCTGCCTCCCTATTTCCAGGCACCAAACCACGCTCTGTTAGACTGAGACCATGTCACCTCTATTCTTCCAGTTATCAAAAACAGACATAATACATTTGGATTAGCTTTTGGATTGGACACATACATGACCCATTGTGATCAGTACCCATGTGGACAAAATTATGGTCTCAAGTTCATTCCTCATTTACCACACACTAGCAGAAGGAAGGACTTTGTAGCACCCTGGCCATTCCCAAAATGACTACCACAAAGCATATTTCATTAAAATGTGAACTTTTAAGAAGTTTCATAGACATTGTGAACTTTTAAGTCACATTACAGTCATAATACCATTTCTGAGGACTTATTTTATTTTATTCTGAATTCATCAACCATGATAGAGCACTGAACCCACTGGACCTATGTCAGTCTCAGCCAGGAGGTAAACAAAATAGATACATGACATGACACTATATACAGAGTGAATGATAAAATGCTATTTATGTCTGTATTATTTACAAAATGAATATCTAAGTTGGCTTGAGATATAAAGATCATAGATACATACATGCATACAAATATTTCAAGCATGGGCATTAATGCCCTTCTAGCTTGCCAATATACCAAAACAGTTGTTCCCATAATAAGTGTTCAGGCTGTTCTTAAAAATATCTAAACTAGTGCTTACTTTATTGTAATTTGGTGGATGGTAATACATAATATCATATACAGACTGACTGACAAAATACAATGTATAACTGCATTATATACAAAGTCGATATCAGAGTTGTCACACTGAAAGAATCACAGTGAACAGTAGAGTTAGAGCACCTTGTGTGGTGGGAAGTAAGGGAGGAAGAGGTTAAGTTATAGGACCAGAAGGAGAGCAGCTCCTATAGTATTGTAATGTGTATTTAGTTCTGACTGGAAAATGGGGTAAGAGGAATGACTTTTAGGATACGAAGGGATAGATTCATGGAGTTTGGGACCAAGGACTAAGAAAGCATGGTTTGCGCTCTGAAGCCTTGTTTGTGGGGTTTGCAGCAAAGCTTCTGAATGGCTAAGACTTTTAAGGTTGCAGGTTGTTCCATCTGTGAGTAGTCTGGAGGCTAGTGGGGGAAGGTAATTTCTTTTTTTTTTACTCAACAAATTTTTATTTTGTTTTTTGAGAAGAAATAAAAAACCAGTAAAATTAGATTACAATTCAATAATAGTAAAAGGAACAAAAACATTATTTACAATATTTACAAGTGACCCAAAGGAGAAACAGTACAATAATAATTAATAAAAAATCCAGAGAAGAAGAAGAGAAAAAAAAAAAAAAAAAGTCCACAAAAGTCTATATCTCTTTGAATTCATATGATGGAGATTGTGTCTAGTTGCATTTCTTCTATGAGTGTAAGTATTTTATTCCAGGGGTTGTCTGACCATTTTCTGGGGAACATTCTTTCTTCCTTGACTTTTATCTCCTTTTGTGCAGTCTCCTTAAGTAGAAATATAAAGTCTTCAAAACACGGAGGAGTTGCAGATTTCCATTTCCTTGTGATACACTTTCTGGCAACCGCCAGAATAGTACATAAAAGATATTGATCTCTTTTATTCATAACTACTAATTCATCTATATTTAAAAAAATTAAAGACTTTGTTAAAACAAATGTATCATTATAAATAGCTTGAAGAAAATTGCCAATTTTCTCCCAAAACGTTTTAATATAATCATAAAATATATGAGACCAATCCGCTTCACAGCTTAAAGAGCATCTCCAACAAATAACATTTTGATTTGAGTTGAATTTAGCTATTTTATTTGGAGTATAAAAGGCTCTATGCAAAAATTTCCAGGTAAAGATTCGCCATGTTTGTGTATTAGAAGTTAGTTTAATGGAGTATAGAAGATTATTTTTACAATCGTTTGACAGATTTGTTGATAAACCTCTAGATATAAAATTCCAAGTGCTTTGATCTATTTTAGCCTTGTAGACTATTAAAATCTTGTATCGTTTAGATGTTGAATTTGGCCAGTTATGGTTATCATAAATCAGTTCTTGAATATAGTTTATAAGTTTTGGCTTAGACTTGAAGGACGAATCATTAATAATTTTGCATAAATTTTAGAGTAGAGTAAAATTTTCTGGAGACTTACTCTGTCTACATTTATTATATTAAATTCATTTGTAACTTGTTGACTAGTTAATGTTTTAAGATTATTTATGCATTGGGCCCAACATATGAGATTATTAGATTCCCAATTAATGAGGGTGTTATCAAGAATTTTCTTTTTAAATTTCTTTGATGTATTAAATGGTAATAACAGTTCAAACCATACTTTTATGTCAGGATTTGAGTTTATAAAGGATCTGAATAAATTATAAATATTATTTAAATATGATAGATTAGTAGGTTTTGTTATGTTATTTTGAAGATTAATGCATAATATATGCCAAAATCTATTTTTGTGAATATAGTGTGATGTATTATTTATTATTTTGTTTTCATTTAAAAAATAATCATATGCAGAGATTTCCAAGCAGAAGAGAAATTTGGATTTACCCAGTTTAAAACTAGTTTAAAAATGGAGGCTTTGATATACGTCTCTATATCTGGAAAATTAATTCCCCCTAATTCCCATGGTCTAATGTGATGAGAAAAAGCAATTCTATTCCTTTTTGGATACCAAAGAAAACATAATAGGCTTTTGCTAATTTCTTTCAGAATTTTTTATTTGGAATTATAGGTATTGCTAGTGCTATATAATTTATTTGTGGTAGAAGAATCATTTTTATTAGCTGCAATCTGTCCTCAAATTTTAGAATCAATTTATTCCAATTTTCCGTCGTGTTCTTATTGAGTTTAAAATTTTATTATAGTTTAGTGTCAGAGTAGTATCTATTTTATCAGATATAATAATTCCTAGATATTCTAAAGTAGAGACTTTTTCTCCAAGTATATGATATCTACTCAAGTGAAGGTCCCCTTTCTGTTAAATAAAATATGTTTTGATTTAGATTTATTAAAACAAAGGCCAGAATTTAGAAAAAATTTTCCACTTGCATTTCTAGTTCATGAAGAGATTCATTATTTGGTGATAAAGTTAGTAGTATATCATCGGCAAACAACATAACCTTGGAGTTAAATTTATTATGAATACTTAAGCCTTCAATTTTTGAGTCACTGTATTGTAATTGCAAATAGCTCTATTGATAAGGCAAAAGAATGGGAGACATAGGACAACCTTGTTTAGTGCCTTTAGTTATTTTGAAAGCTTCTGATGTAAATGGACCTAATTTTACATAGGCCAAATTATCTTTATATATATTCTTTATCATATTAATAAAATTTAGAGGAAACTCAAAAAGTTCTAGAATTCTAAATAAGTAGTCCCAATTCACTGAATCAAATGCTTTTTCTATATCTAGCGTGATTATGAGAGCCTCTATATTATCTCTATTTAATATTTCAATAATGGTTAGGATTCTTTGTATATTGTCATAAGCATGTCTGTCATAGATGAAGCCTGTTTGGTCCTCATTTATGATTTGAGTCAAGGATTTTTTAATTCTATTGACTAATATAGACATAAACAATTTGTAATCGTTATTTAGTAGAGAAATTGGTCTATAAGAGCTACAATGGGAGGGTCCTTGTTCTCTTTTTTATTGGAGTAATTAATGAATATCGCCAGGAAGGTGGAATTATGTTTTGAGCTTGAATTTCATTTAGAGACTTATGAAGTAAAGAAATTGCAGAATTTGGGAATATCTTGTATAATTCCATTATTATTCCATCTATTCCTGGGGCTTTATTATTTTTACTCTCCTTAATTTTGTCATTTATTTCCTTGAGGGAAATGCGTTTTTCAATATCAATTTTTAATTTTTCAGGTAATCTATTTATTATAGGATTGCTAATTTTTGACTCTATTAAAATAGTATTGTCTTTATTGTTTCCAAAATGATTAGTATAATGAAATTTAAAAGCTTCTAGGATATCATTTATGCCTGATACTTTTTTATTACCTTTTCCTTCATGTATAATATTTGTAATATTGTTTTCTATATTTTGCTTCTTTATTCTCATTGCTAAGTTATGTAAGTGTTTTGGAGATGTTGAGAGTGAACTAAATTTTAGTTTTTCCAAAGCCAAATTAGTCTTATGAGTTAAAATTTCA
The DNA here is from genome assembly GCF_019279795.1 of Protopterus annectens. Classification (NCBI taxonomy): domain Eukaryota; kingdom Metazoa; phylum Chordata; order Ceratodontiformes; family Protopteridae; genus Protopterus; species Protopterus annectens. The sequence continues at coordinate 689,383,276 of NC_056749.1, read as the reverse complement.
TTATATTTTTTATTTAAATCTTCAATTTCTTTTTTTATTACCTGGGAATTCTTTACGTCAGAAGTATTTGTATTAATTTCTGTTATTTGTTTTTGGATACTGTGCAATTCTGATTCCCATTCTTTTGTTTTGTTTTTAAACCAAGATATGATCCTACCATATAAGAAGGCCTTTAGAGTGTCCCATATTATTATATTCTTTTGATCATCAGTAGAATTTATTTCTAAAAAATATTGAATTTCTGAGTCTAGCCATGGTTTACATTGTTTTAATTTAGTAATGTAAGTTGGTATTCTTGAGGCAAAATTTAGTCTTTTAAAATCTATTTGTAATTTAAGGATTAGGGCATTATGATCAGAGAGTGGGCATGGGATGATAGAAAATTTTATTATCTTCCTATTTAAGTCTGGGGATATAAACATTTTATCTATTCTTGTTTTAGTATTAAAACGATAATCACTATGTGAGTATAATAATGAGTTAGATTCTTTGAAACTAAATGTATCAATTAATTTTAAGTTTTCTGTCCATTTCTTAAGGTATTTACCTGTGGAAGAGAGACGTAGGTTCCTCTTGTTGGTTGTTTCAGAACTATCTAGAATACAGTTAAAGTCTCCTCCTACTATTAGAATACCTTTATTTACCCTATTAATTAGCTATATCTGCTTTTTAACTGTAGATAGTCCTATTCCAGGAATCCAATACACATTTACCAGTGTCCAAATTCTATTCTGAAATTTTATTATTACAATTGAAAGTAACCCTTCTTTATCCTCATAGTTGTAAATAATTTGTGGGTTAGTTACACTTTTCTTCCATAAAATTAAAGCTCCCCTAGTTTTTTTTTTTTATATGAGGAGTGAGAGAGAATTAAGTAGTTATTAGGTATCCAGGTGAAGTTGTCATCAGTTTTAAAGTGGGATTCCTGTAGAAATATAACTTGCGCTCTCTGTAATTTTAGATATCGTAGTAAATTTGATCTTTTTATAGTATTATTTAAGCCATTGACATTTAAAGACAACAATGTTATGTCTGTCATTTCTATAGGATATTATATTATAATTTTAAAAGAATACATTGGTAAAGAACTAATATTTATGAGGACCTGTGAAAACATATATGTTAATTTTCCCCTCTTTCCTCTGAGAAGAACACTGAAATGAACAAAACTGTTTCTTTGATAGTTTAACAAATGTTTCAGATTGGGCCACTGAAAAAAATAAAAAGTGAAAAATATTGTAACAACATACTTTATTTGACTGAAAAATAACTTTACTACATAGTTCCACAAACATGAAGTGCACAGCACTTCTAATCTGATTGATCTGATAAGATCAAACAGATTTTCCCTCAACGTCGACAATCGCATGGAAAAGGATATTCAAAGTTGAGCTCCATTAATTGGATCCTGAAGATATCTTAAAATATTAATATTTGATGAAAGAGTGTATCATGCATTAGTACTATGTTCCTTGAGAAATCCACTCAATAAAGTAATTAATCTTTTACTAGAAGTTTGTACTTATACTAGAGTTAATGTTACTTTTTTAATGAATGTTCTAAGTAGATGTCTATTACAGCTGAAGTAAATATTTCAGCTTATCTGCCCTCTATAAATGTGATTATGTTACATGAAGTATGTCAGTTGACCTTCTCTTAACAGAGATAAAATGCATAATAATATATACATTTAGATTATATTTGCATTTATTTTGTTGAACTTCACATTTAAAACAGGTTATTAGTGTGACAGATAGTATTACTATCTTATAGGGACTAGTCCTCTTTTTAATTCTTCCTTAATTACTATTCTAAGTAAATTCTATATAGCCTCTCTGTGTACATATGTATAAATATACTCCTATATCTACACCAAAACATTTTCACATATAAACACACATAAATATTAAATAATCTTAATGGGTTACCTAAAAATGTGTGCAATATAATTGAGAATTTGTGTGAGCACTCTTGAAAGGGTTGGTACCTTGTTACTGCTGGGATATGCCTATTTACTTACCTTATTAACCTTATTAGTAGATTAAGTGGCCCATCAAAAGATGCGTGAATATTGTGAATGAATATTCTTAATTCTTATCTCTAAATCTTACAGCAATTAGTGAAGAGTACCTATATCATTTAACTATATTATTTATGAAGTTTCTTAGGAGTGTGATGGGAGTACACAACATTTCAGACTTGGGGTTGTTGAATATTCAGTAACAGGACTCAAGATTGTTCAATACTTGTTGTAACACATCTTAATACAGTTAATGATTTGAAATAACATGTGCCTGTCACAAAGAATCCATGAATACATAAATACATGAATACATGGGCCTCACCTCATTCACCAAACCCATGTCCAATCCAATGTCAAAACAGTCAAGAACACTACGCTGAGGGTAAAAGCACCTCAACCCCTAAACCCGTTAAATAACTAAACACTAATAAACCTACTATTTTAAAGCTACTAATATTCTCTAGTAATTTGTATAAAACTAAAGTAATTATATATAGCAACTCCAATATTGCCTTGCAGTGAGACAAGCATAGATTTACTGATCATTACTGAAGTGCCATTAAATCTAAAATGCTGTGTAGTGGTTGACTATATCCTGCTTATTACTATACCTAGTATAAGTTCTGCTAACACTTCTATCAGGTATGGTGTGAGGAGGTATGTTATTACTATAGACTTGCACATTACCATCCCACACCATACATAACACTGTTACTGTTTCCAATAAATGAAAACCAAATCTCATACTTTCAAGAAGTCAATCTCAACCAACTAACACCCAACAAAACACAAGTTCAACAAATGAGGAGAGACCCAAATACATACATAGTGTACTGTTTATGTAAACATTTCTCTAAAACTTTATAAGAGCAGCTCATGGATGTGTCATAGTGTCTCCCAAAAAATGTATAGTGTGCACATAAATTACATTTGACCCTAACATATTTCCTTTCCTGTTTTTTCCCCATCTGTGACATAAAAGTGAAAAAAAAAAAAAACTGTTGATATTACTGTATCATTAGGAATCACCGTGAGCATTTATGGCATAGTGGTGTACCCATTAACTGTTAAGGTGAAGGGTAAATACAGCAGATTGTGCTTATCTTCAAAAATAATACAATTTATACATAGAAGTTAGCACTGCACTTATAACTGCAGAGAATGCACATAGCAAATATTGTTACGTAAATAGACATGTTTCCCAATTGCAGGATGTTTTGATTATAGCTTTATTTTATATTATTGGTGTTTTACTAATTCAATTTTAAGGTCCGTGTAGGTGAAATTTCACCAAAATACCAAATAACAAAGTCAGTTCCACATTGCTGCAGGTTAATGCTAGTCCATTATACAGCTCACGATATTAACACTATTTACTAAGTACTTGCAGTATAGGTTACAAACAAAGCAAATTCAGTCATTGCTAAAATTAGCATTAACTGCCAAAACTGAAAAAACTCTCATCAATTAGCTTGCTCTAGGTTATTAAGCTGTAAAGGAAATTAAATTACCTATATGAGAGACAAAAAAAAAACAGGTAAAGAGGTGATATATTACCAACTGTTCATTACTGCATTCGGATGCTTGTAGGCATCTAAAAGCGGAATATTCAGAAGTATTCATGTATCATTCCTGTCAGGTACTGCATTTATAGGCATTTTTTAATTGATAAGTGGGTAAGCTTACCTGACCTAAAATGCCCTTTTACATGGATGACCCAAACGCAGTCTAAATAAGAAGTTCAGTCACACAGTAAGAAAATGGGAGCTATCAAAATCAAACCCTGAGCTACAGTCAGTAACTAATCATGGATACAATCTGGCAGCTCCACTACAATGATTAGTTGGGATTTTATCTCACTTTTAACAGACATAGCGCAGTTGAAAACTGAATTTATGTATTTGTTTGCATTAGTTAACTACACTGCCACACTTTTGGTATTTCCCGACAAGAAGAAAGTAACTAAATGGGCTTTTTTATTTATTTATTTATATATATATATATATATATATATATATATATATATATATATATATATATATATTTTTTTTTTTTTCCCTTTATTTTAAACATGTGTAGCAAACTTTTTCTTTATATGTTATACATTTACCTGTTCGTACTTTTGCTAAAATCTACTCAATTCTTGAACTACTCAGCTTCTGGAGAACAGATTAAAACATAAAGGGGCTAAGAAGTCAGGTCACAGTTAGTATTTTCATTGAATGTTCTAACTGACAAAAAAGACTCTGCAAAAGTGCGCGAAGCGCACCACTCACAAAACTAATGCAGTGTTCTACAAGCCTCAGCTTATAGACATGTTTCTTAACTTATAATGGAATGCTGGGCTATATTAGTGAAGATATGAGGTAACAAAACTGACTAGAAAGCTCGAGGGTATACTATGGAGCAATAATAGTCTCCACCTGTCAATTAGAATGTTAAAACGCTAGAAGGCGATTTTCTGCCTTTTTTTTTTTTTTTTCTCTTCATTACCATTCACTTCCTTCTTACTCTATACAACGCTCTCACATATTCCTGAAGAAATATTCAAGGAATGCCCTTTTTTTAGACAGACTATAAAGAATTGGATTTAATTTAATAAAATTTTGCACAGTAACTATTAATCAATATGTTAATAACTTTATAATAATAGTGGCCTTTCATTTAAATGCTAATACTCTTGTAAGAGTTTAACTAAAGAAAGCTGGAACAGAAAAAAAAAAAAAACACACAACTCTAGCATCTGAAGATTCTATCAAACCACTACCATATTAATATGTTAACATACAGATTATGATACTTCCTAAATAAAGAGAAAACTAATTATGTGACTGAAGTGTAATGAAATTAAGGCTATGCATAAGAATCATACCTTAGTTAATGCTTTGAGAGAAATTGATTCATCAATGTTCTTAACATCAGTTTTTTGTTTTTTTTCCTCACATCAGTCCAAGTGTTTTTTCCCGAGGTTCTCTTTAAGGAGGTTGAATTTGACCAGTCCATTTCATCTGGTAGTAGGATTATATTGTTGTTTTTAATGAAGGAAGTGGCTTCTTCAATGGTGTTGAATGATCTCATGTCATTACTATGCTGAATTCTAATTTTGGCAGGATATGCAAGCTGTGCCTTTATTTTGTTTTGTTTTAAGAATTTCACTAAGGGCCATGTTTTCTTTCTTAGTTCCAAGAGTCTTGGCGAATAGTCATTATCAAATCTTTTTTGGGATAGCTTGTAAATGACTGGGTTTTTTCTCCATGCAGTTTTCAATATCAGTTCTTTGTCCATAAATGACAGAAATTTAACCACTATAGATCTTGGAAAAGATTTAGTTGAGGCAGAAAGTGGTTTTCCGATGGCTCTGTGTGCTCTTTCGATTCCATAAGACAAGCCTTCTTTCAGCCCTAAGATTTCAGGTAGCCATGAATTCAAGAATGAAATGATGTCTTCCCCCTCGGTCTTCTCCGGGACTCCAAAAATTCTTATGTTTGTTCTTCTTTCCCTATTCTCCATATCATCTATTTTGTTTATTAGCCAAGTATTCTGTTGTAATAGAAATTCACTATGAAGCTCTTCTTCTTTTAGCCTTCCATCAATATCATTTAGAGATGACTCAATGTCAGTTATTTTTAATTGTTGCTGCTGCAGAATTTCCTTAAAGACTTCAGTTTGTTTTGGCAACTATCTTTAAGGTTTTCTAGGTTTTCAGTAAACCTGTCCATCTTCAGAGATAAGTCTTGAAGAGTAGTTGATATCAGTTGGATTTCTTTCTTCAGAGAAGAGTCTGAGTGAGAATTCTTAGAGTTACTCATTACTAGACAGCTTAGTTAGTCTTCAGGTTTTTTGACAGGAAAATTTCGGAATTTCTTCTCCAAAGTTGGTAATTCTATTGTTAATAGTTTCACATATAAGATTTATCAAAAATTACTTAGTAATAATAAGATTTTCCTGTTATTTCTAGTATAAATATAAGGAGCTCAAAAACTTGCTGCTATCAGTTAGGCATTAGGCTCCGCCCCCCCCCGGGAAGGTAATTTCTTGATAACTTTAAACAGCTGAGAAATGAGTACAATGTCAACACGTTGTTTATCAATTAACCACTTAGCTTTTTCTTTGCTTTTGCATTGGTGTTCATTTCTCGGGAAGATAGTAATGGGTCTGCATATGTTGTCTAAGATGTTTGAACAGTGAATGCAAATCTTTTATATGCTGCAGCCAGTAAGATACTTTTATTTATGGCATTCTTACAGAGTCTGAAAAGCAAAGGGGAGACCCAATTAGCACAGAACTGGAGAGAGTTGATTTTTGTGTGCATGTATAGTCCAGGTGGAAACAGAAATTTAGGAAGGGATCCAAACAAATCCTAAGGTATGTGAAGGCAGTGATGTTTTCAATAGTTTTATTCAGATTGTCCAGAATTTGCAGAGGTCTAGACCTAGAAGTGAGTTTAGGCCTTGTACTTAAAAGTATTGCTTTTGTGTTGCAGGAGTTAAGCAATAATTGGGATTTATGGACCCATTGAATAAGGATATGAACAATCAGCCTGAAGTTTGAGTTCAAAAGAGGAGGGAGAATGGTTTTAGCAGAACAGTGGCACATCATCAACATAAAGCAGAAGAGGAAGATGGGTTAAGTCTAGTGGGAGTTTATTAATATAGATAAAAAAAGATGACAGGATCCAGAAAAGATCTTTTGGGACTCCTTTCTTATTTGATTTGATGGAGAGTTTGATGTGTTGAAATTCACTGAGATGTGGTGGGTAGAGAGGTAGCTTTTGACCAGGGCAGTGTGTCTTTGCTAATATCTACCAAAGTGAGATGGTCCAGGAGAACTGAGTGATCAATAAGATCAAACGTTCTGGTGTGGTCAATAAAAATGTTTCCGGTACTTAGGCCTTTGTCCATTCCAAGAAGAATATTGTCAGTAAGTGTTCAGACAGCGGCGGATGTACTGCGACCAGAGAAAAATCCATGCTGCTTTTGAGAGGGAAGGTGGTATTATTTGATGCATTGACTGAGTTGCAAGTAAGTTAATTTTTCCAGAATCTTTCCTAGGATAGGGAGTATAGAAATGAGCTAAAATCCTGACATATTGCAGGGACTAGGTTTCTTAGTTAAAGGTTTTGCAATGGCATTTTTCTCGATATGAGGCATAATGCTACTGTATCTATCCAATGCTCTACTGTTCTTTGACAAGGTTTAGCAGGTTGAAATTTCATTGAGCAATAAAAAGCAATCAAAGCTTCAAATCAGTGAAAAATCTTTAAAAAGATGCAACCCCACCCTCACCCCACTGATCCCTCAGACAGGAGATTACTCCTCCCATGCGCCCATTTTTATATAGATCTACTCATACCAGTTTCTGACTTGCACAAACAGGGAAATCAGCAAAGGCCACACAGAGCTCTATTGTTGCTGCTGTAGAAATAAAACATACAGTGGCAAGCATTTTCTATGGAGAATGTTGATAAGAAAGTAAAACACTGGCAATTCTAAACTGACAAGCTAAACCAATGTCCATTTTGAGTTAATCATCAAGCAGGCTAGTCCAGTCATAGTTGTGTTACTAGCTGCAAACCCCTTTCTCCAAGAAAGTAATAATGCAGTATTTGAATGTAGTTGAATGTGTTTTTTGCATATGTCTGATGAAGTGTCTTGGAGAGACATGAAAGAGCTTCTATTTGTTTCACTAAATATATTTTTATTTTACTCCCTAGTGGCCGTGTTTGCGACCTCTTTGTCTTTTACACAATTAATAATGCAGTTAGATGACAGAAGTTAATGAAAACATAATATTTTGACAGAAAGATAGCAACACTGTAGACGTTATTGGTATCTACAATTTCCTTTAACATTTTTTTTTTATCTTTTCTCAAATTTCAATATTTTTTCTGGGTTTTAACCTGTCTGCCTTTGCAGGGCTCTTATAGGAAAGCTGAGAATGCCATGAAAGACTAGTTATATAGAGTTATTCAAAAGCAGTATAAATAAAAACTGAGATGAGCTACAACAGACAATTACGTGTGGCATTCTTATTTAGTACTTGTACACAGTAGATATGTTTCGCTGGGAGCTTTTCTCATGAATACATACCTTTATATATTTTACATTTCAGTTTATTATTTTACTTTTTAGCCCCCCCCCCCCATGTGCCATCTGTGTGACTCTTAGCAATTCACTTAAGCAGCCACTACTCATAGATTGCCACTGAAAACAGGCAGTCGGGTGTAGTGGGTTTACCCAGTTAACAAATAAGTAAAATATATGCTCCATGTTAATCTTTTTTAAAGAACTTGCAGCTCTGCAACACTAAGCTTTATTTATTGGTTTGTCCATTTTTATACAATTATTAGATGTGTAAGTAACAACTCCTTAATGCCGTAGAAGTAAGTGCATTTCATATTTGCATTTGATGACTTGCAGGGAATGTTCCTTCTCTGCTAGATCTTCTGTGTTTTCTCATATTACATTGATTTACAATACATGCTATTGAAAATACTCTATTTAGTGACTATTCAGCAATACAATATCTGTTATGCTCCAGTTTCCTCCCATATTCCAAAGATACGCAGTAGGTGGATTGGACACTCTAAATTAGCCATAGGTATGAGTTTGCATGCAAGAGTGTGGTGTGGAAGAACTACTGCTGTGGACTATTGACCCGATGGTGTAAACCTTGGCTCTAGAGGATTGCCGCTGTTGAAGTGACACCCCAACCCCATGTGCAAAAATGGGAGAAAGGGGTTGGGGATGGATGGATGGATTTTGCACTGTTTTATTGGCAAATATTTGTTAACCTATCCTTTAAAAAGTCATCACTAACTTATTTATTTATTTGTTTGTTTGTTTGTTTGTTTGCATTTGTTTACTGTGAAGATCCACTGGGCCAAGATGAGCCCATCTTCAGTGGAGGCCCAGAGAGAAAAGCTCCACAAGACAGTTATTTACAATACAGTAGTAATACCTGCAGAATAACACAAGTCTTTAGAACACATAGGTTCAACATGATTTAACAGGTGACTAACAGTGCATTGTAAAAGTCCAAAAGTACAAAATATGGAGTTATACACAGGTGCTATGTCTTAGTTAAACAAACTAATTTAGCCTATCAGTAGCTTACATTTTAATGACATAGTATGAATATTAAGATTATACAGTCAGACATTTGCAACCTGTAACTTCACTATTTAGTTCAATAGGTATCCCCACAATATAGGGCTTAAAGAAGCTGCAGTGAAACCAAAGAATGAAAGCAATAAGTTGTAGGTTGAAGGTTTTGATAGACAGAAGAGTAGTTACAGGTGAGGAGAGTGGAGGTCTTGAGGGGTGTAGTATTGGTGCAAGTGCATTGCCATAAGGAGGAAAGATGTTGCTTCAGGGTTTTTTGAAGCCAATTGGATTGCTAGTGGTCCTGATCAATGGTGTGAGAGTGTTCCACAGTCTGGCCATAGTAAAGGAGTGAATCATCTGGCCAGCAGAGAGTTTTGTTTTTAATACTGTTAGGAGTGTCTGGTCTTTAGATCTGAGATATCTGTTTAGGTGATAGTGGGTAAGTAGGGTGATAAGGGCAGGGCAGTTTGCTGGCTTGAAGATGATGTTGTGTGCTGTGATTAATTACAGGTATGAAAGAGAGAGTGGAAGTTTGACCCAGTTTAGAAGGTGTAGCCTTGTTTCTGCATCTCTGCATTAAATAGCAAGTGTTAAAATCAGTTTGTACTTGTTTGCTCAAAGCTGCAGTGAGATAAGCCTTCTGCCATTGCTCTGTTGTGAGATTGAAAAAGATAAGTGCTTATTTTCAATTGTTTTCTGCACTTCTGATTTACTAAAAACATTTAAACTGTGTAGCTGTTTTTTAGACTTTGTGAATTCAGTCCTTGCCTCTGTTCTGATCTTTGTCTCCTTTTTGTTTGTCTGTTTTGTTCTTTTTATTTGTGGCTGTACTTGAAAAACACTAGCATACAGCACAATATCTATTATTGTTTGTGAACTTTGGAGCTTGTAGTGAAATCTTTTGTCTAGAGAGGCCTAGCTGTTTCTTCATGGGGTGGGGGATTCAGTCTGGTCTGATCTAGCTAGAAGCATTACTGCAAGGCTGTTTTTTTTTTTTTTTTTTTTTTTTGATTGGATAATTTGGCTGGTTTCTGTTTCTCTGCCTTAAATAGCAAGTCTTTAAACCAGTTTGTACTTGTTTGCCCAAAGATGCAGTGAGATAGGCCTTCTGCCATTGCTCTGCTGTGAGATTGGAAAAGATAAGTGCTCATTTTCAACTGTTTTCTTCACTTCTGATTTACTAAAAACATTTGCTGCATATCTCTTTAAACTGTGCAACTGTTTTTTAGACTCAGTGAATTCAATCCTTACCTCTTTTCTGATCTTGTGTATCCCAACCACCCACTGTTATGGTATTAAAGCTTGGTGGCTTTGAGTTGCCTGCCTCTGGTATAAATTTGATATTGGGCACTCCCCCCAGTACCTTTACATCAGCTCATTCTACTGAGTACAGTGAGCAAAGTTGTGAAGGCCCACCCCTTTAACTTCTTAACCTTGAATTACCTTCGGTCTCCTCACTTTCTACTAAAAATAAATAAATAAATAAAATAAAACTGTGCCTCTTCCTACTTTATTTTGCTGCTTGTGCTTAGGAGTTCAACGGCATTTATTTTGCCGCATTTATTACTGCTTGTCAGATTAAACTGATCAGTCACAGCATGAAGTTATGGGAAAGAGTAGTGGAAGCTAGGTTAAGAAAGGAGGTGATGATTAGTGATCAGCAGTATGGTTTCATGCCAGGGAAGATCACTACAGATGCGATGTTTGCTCTGAGAGTGTTGATGGAGAAGTACAGAGAAGGTCAGAAGGAGTTGCATTGTGTCTTTGTGGATTTAGAGAAAGCATATGACAGGGTGCATAGAGAGGAGTTGTGGTATTGTATGAGGAAGTTGGAAGTGTGAGAGAAGTATGTAAGAGTGGTACAGGATATGTACAAGGGTAGTGTGACAGCGGTGAGGTCTGCGGTGGGAGTGACGGATGCGTTTTAGGTGGAGGTGGGATTACATCAAGGATCAGCTCTGAGCCCTTTCTTATTTACAATGGTGATGGACAGGTTGACAGACGAGATCAGACAGGAGTCCCCGTGGACTATAATGTTTGCAGATGACATTGTGATCTGTAGTGAGAGTAGGGAACAGGTGAAGGAGACCCTGGAAAGGTGGAGATATGATCTAGAGAGAAGAGGAATGAAGGTCAGCATAACTAAGACAGAATATATGTGTGTGAATGAGAGGGAGGACAGAGGAATGGTGAGGATGCAGGGAGTAGAGGTGGCAAAGGTGAATGAGTTTAAGTACTTGGGATCAACAGTTCAGAGTAATGGTGAGTGTGGAAGAGAGGTGAAGAAGAGAGTACAGGCAGGATGGAGTGGATGGAGAAGAGTGTCAGGAGTGATTTGTGACAGATGAGTACCAGTAAGGGTGAAAGGGAAGGTCTACAAGAGGGTAGTGAGACCAGATATGTTATACGGGTTGGAGACAGTGGCATTGACATAAAGGCAGGAGTCAGAGCTTGACGTGGCAGAGTTGAAGATGTTAAGATTTGAACTGGGTGTGATGAGGGTGGACAGGATTAGGAATTAGTATATTAGAGGGTCAGCCCAGGTTGGAAGGTTTGGAGACAAAGCCAGATAGGCATGATTACATTGGTTTGGACATATGCTGAGGAGGGATGCAGAGTATATTGGGAAAAAGATGCTAAGGATGAATCTGCCAGGTAACAGGAAAAGAGGAAGGCCTAAGATAAGGTTTATGGATGTGGTGAGAGAGGACATGCAGGCGGTTGATGTGATAGAGCAAGACGCAAAGGACAGGAAGAAATGGAAACAGTTGATCTGCTGTGGTGAACCCTAACGGGAGCAGCCGAAAGAAGAAGAAGAAGAAGTAGCCTTATTAAATTGATGACAGTATTTGACTGAATTGTTGCTTTATTTAAGCTGTTTTTTTACTGTTGTAATTGTGAGCTACTGTTTTAAAGCAATTTACTGATTAACTATGTTTCATTGCTATCTACCACACTTTATTACTGTTTAGCTGCATTTTACTGCATTCCATTACTGTTTAACTGTATATTTTCATACTGTGAGTTCTGATCTTTTGTCTGTAAGTGGTTGATCTGTGCTTCTTTATGAGTTTTTTACTGTGTTTTTAACCTTAAATTGAGTAGCATAGTCTAGATACAGGTTTACTACATCCAAAGCTTCAGCTGCATGTTTTTTAACCCTTTATGAGGTATTCCAGCTACAAATTTTCCCTTAGTAACACTTGTGTGATCATCTACTAGTACTACTGTTAGACCTTCCACCCTTTACCCTCTTAGCCCTTTCTGGCCTCTCCCCCTCAGTTTCTGACAAATATGGATAGACAATTTCCTACATTTTGTCCTGCATGTCTGGTTGATATGGGCATCCTGAGACAGTGTAGCAACTGCCTCATGTACATGGACAACCCTCTACTACTACCACCTAGGAACACAATTTATGAGAGGTGCATTTACATCAAGCACATAGTGTCATTGCTTTCTTCCCCACAAGCCAGTATATCTGGCATTGAGAAGGTTGTCAACATGAACACCACACCTCAAACACCACCCACACCTACACAACACCCCCCCACATATGTGGAGGTCCTCAACAAAAACATACTCAAACAAAAGAGACCTCCGAGGAAAAAACACATGCAAACTCCACTGACCACCACACCACATACCACACATAGTCCACACACCTGTGTCTCACAACCACTAAGGCCTAAACATAAACCCAAAACATTAGTCATAGAAGACTGCATTGTGAGACACACACATGTGCCCCTCACCAGGCTGGATAAGGAAAAAGTCATGGTTAGTTGTTTGTCGGGTGCCATAATCTGCCATGTCACCTATGCACTCAAGTGTCTCAACAGATACTATTATGACTCTGTCATAGTCCATGTTGGCATGAATGACATGAGATGTACCTCCCTGGACTATATGAAGAGAGGCATGCTCGAGTTCGCTGCATATGTGTCCCAGGCAGGTATGTTCTTAGCCTTAAGCAGCATTCTACTGTCACCCAGAATAATGCCTCAGTACAAACAAAAAATGATTGACTTTAACAATTGGCTTAGTTTCTGGTGTCATTACAGGGGGATCCAGTACCTGACAGCCTCGGATGACATGGCTGACAGACCACAATGCTTTGCCAGAGATGGCCGGGATCGGTCTCTCTTGGGCTTCAGGCTCCTGACAACGGCTCTTGTCTCCCCCATAGTGCCTTTCTTAGACAATGCCATGAGGTCAAAACTACCAACATGAAAATGTCATGAAAATGTAAATTAAAGGTGATGCTGCTAAATGCTAGGAGTCTAAACATGAAACTGCACTCATTGCAAGCATTCTTAACCCTGAAAGATGCTGATATTTGTGCAGTCAGAATAACCTGGTTCAAAGCTGCAGAAAGTACCCCAGCCATACCAGGCTACTCATCCCATCATACATTCAGACCCCAAACTGTGACAGCAAAGCAAAAGGAGGTGGAATTGCAATATATATAAAAGACATGCACACCTCCAGGCTAGTCAAACAGTATGATGCACAGGAAACATTCCTGGTGCAGTTAACAATTGACAAGACCCCTATTCAAACCATAGCTAGCTATAGGCCTCCAATTTTGACTTAAGATGCCCAGTCCACTTATCTGGACCTCTTCAAATCAAGATTCAACATTTTACCCTGATCTTGGGTGACTTTAACTATCCAACCATAGAGTGTAAGAAATACTCATTCCAAAACACAAATGCCCAGAGACTCCTTGATTTCTTCAATGCAAATGCCTTGGACCAGTTGATCGACATCTCCACAAAAGATGAAAATATATTAGACTTGGTATTAACCAACATGAGTAACCACTGTAGCATCCCTACAGTGTCATCATCCCTGGTAAGATCCAACCACAAAGCGGTCACTTTGAAAGTCACCATTTTCTCCGACCCCCTCCCTCCCGCCCAGCTAGGGTAAAGCAAAAAAACTTCTCCAAAGCTGATTACAGCCTCCTGAGGGAAGGTATAAACAGCTTCAAAGCTCCTCCCCTCCATAGGAACTGGCACATATGTCCAACCTACACCAAAGTACTATATGAGCATTTATATAGCTGCATGGAATCAGGAATACCTGACAGGATGAAATCCTCCTCCTCAAGGAAGTGAAAACCTGTGTGGTGAACATCTGCAATAAATAAACTCTATAATAAAAGAAAAAAATTGCTATCCAGGACCAAGAAAGAGCAGTTCCCTAATTGGAAGCAATCTCTCCTTAGCCTGAACAAGCAAATAAGAACACTAGTGACATCCTCCAAAGCAAACTTCAAGTCCAAACTGGCCACATCTACTAAAGACAATCATAAGGCCTTCTTCACATATGTCCACAATCTCAAGGGAAGCACCCAGATCTGCTCAGGACTGGTGGTCAAGGACACCACATACACAAATGCTGTAGATATAGCCAACTTGCTGGCAGACAGCTTCAGTGAAAACTTCATCCCTCTGTCTCCCCCATCAGTAAAACAGGACATCCCCAGTACCTCCCCCCACCCCTTATCTCTAGGGAGCAAGTCATCATTGCCCACTAAAAGGCAAAAAGTACAGCTTCCATGGGACCCAATAACATCCCAGGCTGCATCCTACATAAACTCAGGCAGGAACGTGCAGTACCTTTAGGCACCCTATTCAACCAAAGCCCGAGTACCGGCTTCATCCCAGCCAAGTGGAGGACAGCCACTTTCATCCCTTTGCACAAAGGTGGAGTGTCCACCAATCCAGGAAATTATAAACCCATCAGCCAACTAGCTTGATCTCGATCCCACACAGTTTGGTTTCATCAAGGGGGGTCATGACTGTTAAATTTGGTCAACTTCTTTGAGACAGTCACCAAGGCCATGGACGAGGGGAAAATGGTGCACATCACCTACCTTGACCTGCCCAAAGCTTTTGATACTATTCTCCACTCAGGTATAATAGATAAACTCTCTCAACTAGACATCAATCCATATGTTACCAGATGGGTAGCAAAGTGGCTCACTGATATTACCCACCTAGTCAAAATAGGGGAAGTGACCTCAAGCAGTAGACCCATAATGAGCAGTGTACCCCAGGGTTTGGTCTTGGGGTCTCTGCTGTTTTGGATATACTTTTATGAGGTGCAGGCCAAAACCTGCGGGCTAGGGCTGACCAAGTTTGCAGATGACTGCAATCTGGGTGCTGTCATCAATTCCCGTAATGATGTGGACATTCTTCAACAGGGTCTCACCCAAACAAATTATTGGTTCCAGAAACATGGCCTCAAACTGAATGCCAAAAAATGCATCATCATCCTATTTGGGGAGAGAGAAGTCCACACAAATTATCACTTTGATAATAAGGTCTTAAGCAAGCAATCCGTTGTGAAGGACTTTGGTACCCAGGTTGATAGCAAACTGACTTTTGACCACCATATTGCCTCCATTGTGCAGAACACTTTCTACATGGCCCACCTCATTAGTAAGGGTATTATCCAGGCACAAGGTGGTCATAACATCCCTGTATTCTTCCATTATAAGAGCCATTATTGAGTACAATGCCCCTTTTGGCATGTACCTCAAAACGCACATGCAGCAGCTGAAGAGACCACAGAGGTTCCTCACCAGGAGACTCCAAGGCCTCGAACATCTACCCTACACAGATAGGCTAAAGGCCTGTCCCTCTACTCAGTCTCCTATAGACTCCTCAGAGGTGGCCTCTGTCTGGCATACAAAGCAATCTCAGACTCCACCTTGATGGGACTGCTGCATATCCCCAAGTCAAGCACCACTCGAGTAACCCACACGCGTGACCTCAACCTGGTCTGTGACATCAATAGGACTTGTTGGCTGGACAGATATGTGTCCCAGAGAGTCCCCATCTTGTGGAATAGACTCCTTCTCCAAATCAAGCATAGTACCTCATTAACTCTTTTTAATCGCAACCTGGATAACTGGATGGGGAACAGAAAATACACCCTTGGGATTCCACCTGT